>NC_064754.1:1990018-2290018 GCF_011397635.1 Epinephelus fuscoguttatus
CATTTATTACATTTTATTTTTATTGATGCACAAAAAGTTCCAACACAAAACAAACTGATCTGAAATCTGTGTTTAAATGTCTCCTTCCAGTCTGAACTCCTGCAGGTTATCAGCAGAATGCTGTCGGCCTTTGACCTCTGCCCTCAGCAGCTCCTCTGATCTCAAAGAGCTCGACCTGAGCTACAACCACCTGATGGACCAGGGGGCGGAGCTGCTTTCTGATTGGCTGAGGAAACCCCAGTGTAGACTGAAGACACTGAGGTGAGACTTCTCAGACAGTTTCCTGTCATTCTTCCTTCTCTGGACACCAGCTGTGTAAATAATATGTCTAATTATTAATCTGAGATCATTTCAGTGTCAGTCAGACTCAGACTGCAGCTGCAGCTCAGCTGCTGGGTCAGAGGTCAGGGTCTGGAGCTGCCACTGCATGTTACCACCTAGAAGTTCAAACTGTTTTTCCCCAACAGACTGGCTCACTGTCAGTTTACAGAGAGAGGCTGTGCTGCACTGGGTTCCAGTCTGAAGTCAAACCCCGCCCACCTGAGAGTCCTGGATCTGACAGGAAATGACCTCACAGACGGTGGTGTCACAAAGCTTTGTGAGTTCTTGGCAGAGCCACGTTGTGGACTGGAGACACTGAGGTGAGTATTGTGGTCATTATTTAAATAAAAGTGAAAAAGCAAATGCTGTCACACATTCAGGTGTGCAGAGACAGTTTTCAGGTATTTGAGGCCATTTTCACACTAAAAGTCCTCTGTTTAGATTATTCTGAAATAAATCAATGACTCATCACACACTGTAATGTAGTTGGACTGACATAGAACAGATTTCTAAGTGTTCATTCATGTAGAGTTTCTGTCATCATTACAACTTCTCCTGTGAAGATGTGGCCGGCCCAATAAAAATCAATAGCTTGGATTCAACTCAAATATGAAACATGAAAGATGTTCAAAAATAAAGGCACCCACAGCGCCACCTGCTGTTAAAGGAGCCCAAGGACTCCATGTGAGGCTCCACAGGTTCTTATGAAATCAGCAGTGAGCAGAGTTAAAAAACACAAGTGAGATTAAAAGATTTATTCCATAAAATCAGTAATAAAAGACAGCTGTCAGAATAATTAAAACCTATTAAATATCTCTTTAAACCAGTTCACTTCAGGGGCAGTAGGAAAAAACTGTTGCATGCAGTAACTGGGGCACAGCCATCTTGGGATTCAGTGATTTCAAAATCAGTCCAAGTAAAAACAGTCAAATGATAAAAGTCGTCATAAAAACACTAAGAACAAAGAGAAAGAAAGAAAAATGTTCAACAAAGTATTAAAACACACAGAACAAGCCCCTTAACAACGACCCTGTCACAAAGACATGTTTTCTATTATTGCAGCTGTGTTTCATTCTCTGTTTATACAGCAGCCTCCTGTTGGCCTTCACAGGAGAAGTAAGAGTTAACTAATACATTAATAAACACTGAGTCTGCTGACAAATACATTACAGTGTCTTATAAACCATTTATTACATTTTATTTTTATTGATACACAAAAAGTTCCAACACAAAACAAACTGATCTGAAATCTGTGTTTAAATGTCTCCTTCCAGTCTGAACTCCTGCAGGTTATCAGCAGAATGCTGTCGGCCTTTGACCTCTGCCCTCAGCAGCTCCTCTGATCTCAAAGAGCTCGACCTGAGCTGGAACTACCTGATGGACCAGGGGGCGGAGCTGCTTTCTGATTGGCTGAGGAAACCCCAGTGTAGACTGAAGACACTGAGGTGAGACTTCTCAGACAGTTTCCTGTCATTCTTCCTTCTCTGGACACCAGCTGTGTAAATAATATGTCTAATTATTAATCTGAGATCATTTCAGTGTCAGTCAGACTCAGACTGCAGCTGCAGCTCAGCTGCTGGGTCAGAGGTCAGGGTCTGGAGCTGCCACTGCATGTTACCACCTAGAAGTTCAAACTGTTTTTCCCCAACAGACTGACTCACTGTGAGTTTACAGAGAGAGGCTGTGCTGCACTGGGTTCCAGTCTGAAGTCAAACCCCGCCCACCTGAGAGTCCTGGATCTGACAGGAAATGACCTCAGAGACGGTGGTGTCACAAAGCTTTGTGAGTTCTTGGCAGAGCCACGTTGTGGACTGGAGACACTGAGGTGAGTATTGTGGTCATTATTGAAATAAAAGTGAAAAAGCAAATGCTGTCACACATTCAGGTGTGCAGAGACAGTTTTCAGGTATTTGAGGCCATTTTCACACTAAAAGTCCTCTGTTTAGATTATTCTGAAATAAATCAATGACTCATCACACACTGTAATGTAGTTGGACTGACATAGAACAGATTTCTAAGTGTTCATTCATGTAGAGTTTCTGTCATCATTACAACTTCTCCTGTGAAGATGTGGCCGGCCCAATAAAAATCAATAGCTTGGATTCAACTCAAATATGAAACATGAAAGATGTTCAAAAATAAAGGCACCCACAGCGCCACCTGCTGTTAAAGGAGCCCAAGGACTCCATGTGAGGCTCCACAGGTTCTTATGAAATCAGCAGTGAGCAGAGTTAAAAAACACAAGTGAGATTAAAAGATTTATTCCATAAGATCAGTAATAAAAGACAGCTGTCAGAAGAATTAAAACCTATTAAATATCTCTTTAAACCAGTTCACTTCAGGGGCAGTAGGAAAAAACTGTTGCATGCAGTAACTGGGGCACAGCCATCTTGGGATTCAGTGATTTCAAAATCAATCCAAGTAAAAACAGTCAAATGATAAAAGTCGTCATAAAAACACTAAGAACAAAGAGAAAGATAGAAAAATGTGCAACAAAGGATTAAAACACACGCAGAACAAGCCCCTTAACAACGACCCTGTCACAAAGACATGTTTTCTATTATTGCAGCTGTGTTTCATTCTCTGTTTATACAGCAGCCTCCTGTTGGCCTTCACAGGAGAAGTAAGAGTTAACTAATACATTAATAAACACTGAGTCTGCTGACAAATACATTACAGTGTCTTATAAACCATTTATTACATTTTATTTTTATTGATGCACAAAAAGTTCCAACACAAAACAAACTGATCTGAAATCTGTGTTTAAATGTCTCCTTCCAGTCTGAACTCCTGCAGGTTATCAGCAGGATGCTGTCGGCCTTTGACCTCTGCCCTCAGCAGCTCCTCTGATTTCAAAGAGCTTGACCTGAGGGGCAACTACCTGATGGACCAGGGGGCGGAGCTGCTTTATGATTGGCTGAGGAAACCCCAGTGTAGACTGGAGACACTGAGGTGAGACTTCTCAGACAGTTTCCTGTCATTCTTCCTTCTCTGGACACCAGCTGTGTAAATTAATAAATTTAATTCATCTTTATTCTAATTTTCACTTCAGTGTTAATCAGACACAAACTTTGATTCTACTGTACGGCTTCATCCAAAGAAGTAGAGGAAGAACATTTCAGTGAGACACATACTGTAAGATATAATTCAGTAGCAGCCAGTTAGTCATATATATCCATGACTGAACTGAGTGTTGGGGGGGTTAAAGGAGCAGTTCAACATTTTATGGAATACACTTCATTTCCTGCTGAAAGTCAAATGTTCAGACTGATCCCACTCTCATGTCTCTATGCTAAATATTATAGTAAGCTACAGCCAGCAGCTGGTTAGCTTAGCTTAGCATCAAGACTGGAGAACACAGCTAGCCTGTCTCTGTCCAAAGGCAACAAAATCCACGTATAACTGCTTTGATTCATCCGATCTAAAACAAACTGTTCAACAACAATTAAGTGTTTATAGGCGGTTCAGTGCCGGACGAGACCAATAAAGCTTGATTTACATTCGACTGGAGTCCTGCCATCGCTACAGCAAGTTTTTATGCCTCTGAGCCGACAGCCGTGGCCGGAGGCATTATGTTTTCACATTGTCCATCCACCTGTCTGTCCGTCTGTCTGTCCTGGTCTCGTGTACGCAATGTCTGAAGGACACTTCACACACATGTCTAACAGGATAAAATAATGAAGTGATGACATTTTATATCCAAAAGGTCAAAGGTCAACTTCACTGTGACATCATCATGTTCTTTTCTGTCCATTATTTAAAGTCATATCTCAGGAACAGACGGGGAGACATTTGGTGACTCTAATCTTGAAACTGTGCTGATTGTATAAATCTTCTGTGCTGTCGGGGGAAGATGTGTGTGAAGCATCCATGTTTTCACAGACATGGATCTAAATCCTAGATTTTAATAATAACTAGATTTCGGACGCCAAAATGGGGCTTATTCATTCCACTGGAGCCGCTCGCCTGGCGCATCTCTTAAAAGAGACTGAAGGACATGTGCAGGTATATTTAAAAAAGTATTTTTCAAAATCAGACCTTGGTGGAAGCACGTGTAATGAAAATAACATAGGACCTGAGATGGAGCCTTGGGGAACACCACAGCACACAGAAGAGGAAGAAACTAATAGAACAGACCTAAATTATAATCAGTGTCGACATGTTTGATTTGAACAGACACCTGACAGTGTTCTTTGTTACTGTGGTAATAAAACAATGTTTTTCTCTCTCAGGTTGTCATATTGCACAGAGAGCAGCTGTGAGTATCTGGCCTCGGCTCTGAAGTCGAACCCTTCACACCTCAGAGTTCTCGAGCTGAGCAGGAGTCATCCAGGAGAAAGAGGTCTGAAGCTGCTGACTGATTTACAGAAGAACAAATCTAACAGACTAGAGACACTGAGAGTGAATAGACAGATAAAAGACACTGGGTCATTTTCTTCCTTCGGTCCAGACCAAATGAGCTGAGCTACAGGTGTGAAAGTCACCTTACATGCATCCTGATTCTCCTCTCTCAGGAATCAATACTGAAAACTTTTCAATCAGAAGTCAGAGGGTATCAGGGGACTAGGCAGCTGAGGAGAGAAGCTTGTACAAAATAATATCCTAACATAGACACTGAACCTTTAGTAGCTCATGGAGAGGGGCACAACCTGACTGTAAAGCCCTGTTTCCACCGAGCAGCACGGTTCATAGTTTCTGTTCCCACAGTAAAAGTTGTGGATGGTCCCAACAGAAGCCTTCGCCCCCATGTTTGGTCCCCCCTCTGTTGGGGTACCTAGCACACAGATGTGGTACTAAAAGGTGGAGCTGTGAACACTGCAGTCTGATTGGTCAGTAGAGGACGCTCACTCTGCTCAGGGCTGAGTTGTGTCTGGTTTTGAGGCTCATGTAACCACTGTTCATACTGTGCTGTGAAACGAGACTTAAGTCACCTACAGCAGCATTACTGACGTGAAGAAAAGCTCACGTAAGGGAAAGACAACACAGATTTGGAAAACAGTAACTCCATTCACAGTCAGCAGTCCAAAGATGGCGGATAGCGCAGCGGAGACCTCACAGGTGGCCACACTCTCTGCAGATACAGAGAGGAACTACAGAGCTCCAGAGAGGCCATGTTGGCTCAGATAAAAGCTGAGACAGTGACATCATTTAAGGAAGTTAAAGCAGACGTATCCTCTCTACGTAAAGGGACGAAGGCGGACATGCAGACCATACACAAGCCAGCCAGCGAGCTAGCCCATCTCAGCTCAGCTCAGGCAGAAGCAGTCAGCAACTGCCAAGGAATGAGAAACGCACTGAGTGAAACGATGGTCAGAGTAACAGCAGTGGAGCAGACACAACGAGATATCGCCAAGGAATGTAAGAAAATACAGGACAAATGTCTCGACCCAGAGACCAGACGCAGGAGACAAAGCCATCGGCCAGTGTGCATTAAAGAAGGAGCCCAAAACTGTAACACGCTCAAATTCCTCGCTGAATTTTTCCCTGCGGTGCTGGGTGATGCCAGCTTTGATTCAGCTGAGATTACAGACAGAGCACATCGCACACTCACCCCGAGGCCGGCCAGAGAGGACAGGCCCGCCCACATTACCACCCGGACACACAGAAGATACTGGACCTTGGCAAAGCCAAAGGCCGTCTCACATACAAGGGAGCCCAGGAGCACATTTTTCCAGACATGAGCCCAGAGATTTTGACTTGTTGACATTTTGATGTCATACTGTTACCACGGCAACAACAAGCCTGGCTGACAGTGAAGTTATTCCTGACTCCTCTGTGGTTCCAGTAAAAGAGGAGCAGCTTCAGTAGTGTGGAATAAAGTGTGGCGTCCTGAATGTTTTCCTTCTCTTAGCGCTCAGAGGGAACTCATTCAGCGGCTCCTCTGGCAGCAGCACAGCGTCTCTCCCTCTCCTCTCTGATTCTGTCACAAACCTTTGCTGATGGAAACCTACGTGAATAAACTCCATATATGTGACTGTCTCATAACAGCCTGTCACAGGTTACAGCCTGATGGTTAGAGGAGAAATGGCAGAGCATAAAAACACACAAGGAAATCAGCTGTTGATTTATATATATAGATCCCAGGGGACATTTGTTTAAATGTGTAATTAGTGGTAGATTTGATTTAGTTGAACTATTAATATTGTGACAGGATCTGAATCTGACTCTGAGTTACTGTTGTTGTTGTTGTTGTTCACAAACTGAAGACATGAAACATCACAGACTGCAGCTGCAGCTCAGCTTCAGGTCGTCTGTTACCACCTGAAGTTCAAACTTGTTTTATCACCCAACAGACTGGCTCTCTGTCAGTTTAACTTGAGAGAGTGACTGTGCTGCACTGGGTTCCAGTCTGAAGTCAATGCAGACCTGATCCTGGATCTGACCAAATGAAGGTTAACAGCTGTTTTTAATTGAATTTGTTATTCTTCCTTTATCATTTCAGTCTGGAGTGTTCTGCAGTCGTCCTAAATGTCTTAGTAAATAATGAGCCATGAATGCTGTCACATGCAGAATGATGATGAATCATTTACCAGGTATTTGAGGCCAGCACAAGCTGACCGTCTGCAGCGTTTTGGTGAGATTATGTTTTACAGGTTTACTGTGATGCTCATGAGGACTTTGCCTGTTTATCAGTTTGATCAGTCTGTGTAACTACAAACTGTAAAAAGCTGCATCATGAAACAGGCCTAGGTGAATGCACTGCTGACAGGCAGATACTCTGGACTCATGATAAAAGGACGTGTGAGAGTGATTTATGTTTCACATGTACATCTCTCCCCTTGTTACTGGCTCCTTGTTTGTGATTTGTGTCATTAAGCAGGGCCACTTCGTCTGGGCTTTGACAGGAAACAGGATGGTGTGTCGGTCAGGACACAAATGATGATGAGTGATGACGTGATTTGTTCCTGGTCAAAGGTCAACTTCTGTGACATCATGCATGTTCTTTGTCTGTTCTCTCCACTCTGGCTTCCTCTCACAGAACAGACATGCAGGTTACATTTGGTGACTCTAAATTGTCTGAAACTGTGAATGTGAGTGTGAATGGTTGTCTGTGCGGTTAGAAGATGAATGAATGAATGTTCAAATGGATCTCTTCCTAGATTTTAATAATAACTGTTTGATCTGCATGAAACTGGGTTAACATAATCCACTGGGGACCAATATCTAAAGTTCCATCTCTTGGCAAAAGTTGAAAACATTCAGGTATATTTAAAACTGAGCTTCTATAAAATGAATATTGGTGGAAGCGTGTAATGAAACATAACATAGGTGTAGATGGAGCCGGGTTTCACCCATCACACACAGAAGTAGGCATAGAACAGACACATAATTATAATCCAGTGTATTGAGCCCATCAAACATGTTTGAAACAGACACCTGACAGTGTTCATTTGTTACTAGGCCTAATAAAACAATGGATTTTTACTCTCAGGTAGATATATTGAACAGAGAGCAGCTGTGAGTGACTGGAGAAATTTAACTCTAATTCACAACTCAGAGTTCTCGAGCTGAGCTATGATCCAGAAAAATGCTTCCAAATGGCTAAAATTTACAGGCAGAACAAATCCCCTGTGGACTAGAAACACTGACAGTGATGAAGTGAACCGGACCAGATAAAAGACACTGGATCATTTTCTTCCTGGTCCAGACCAAATGAGCTGTCAGGTGTGAAAGTCACTGTCAGTCATGCATCCTGATGTCTCCTCTCTCAGGAATCAATACTGAAAACTTTTCAATCAGAACTGCACATAGGCATTGAGGACTGGCAGCTGAGGAGAAGGTGACAAAATAATATCCTAACATGGCACTGAACCTAGTAGCTCATGGAGAGGGGCACAACCTGACAGAAATGTATCAATAAGCAGTGAAATAATTCATTTTAACAGAAACAGTTGTGGATGGAGAAACAGAGTCTTGAGAGAAATAAACAGTTTGGTCACTCTGTTAACCTAGCACACAGATCTGGACTAAAAGGTGGAGCTGTGAACACTGCAGTCTGAGGTCACTTCAGGGTTAACTCTGCTCTCAGGGCTGAGTTGTGTCTGGTTTTGAGGCTCATTGTGATAAATCACCATGGTTCATACTGTGATGTGAAATCGAGACTTAAGTCACCTACAGCATTACTGACGTGAAGAAAAGCTCACGTGGGATAGGAAAACACAGATTTGGAAAACAGGTTCATAACCCATTCACAGCAGCAGTTATCCAGATGGCTGGATGCACAGCGGAGTCACAGAGGAGGAGGAGATATCCTGCAAGATGAACTGCTCAGAGTACAGAGAGGCCATGTTGGCTGATCTGAGATAGTGACATCATTTAAGGAAGTGCAGCAGAGGTCTGATCCTCTTCTGCAGAGGGACAGGCTGGAAACTGTCCATCTGACCTCCTCCTGCCTCAGCAGCGCAGCCCATGCTCAGCTCAGCTCAGGCAGAAGCAGTCAGCAACTGAGGAATGAGAAACACTGAGTGAAACGAGAGTCAGAGTAACAGCAGTGGAGCAGACACAGAGGCTTCCAGCTTTAATGTGTTTGTTTCATGGAGCTACAATCATTTGGAGACAAAGCCATCGGCCAGTGTGCATTAAAGCAGGAGGATTACAGATTACAACCAGCTGAAATTCTCCAACATGATAAAATGTCTCTATCTAGAGTCAGTGTTTGGTTTGTGATTCAGCTGAGATTACAGACAGAGCACATGCACACTCATGGTGATCCAGAGTAGACCAGGACCTGCTCCACATTACCACCCGGACACACAGAAGATACTGGACCTGGCAAAGCCACAGTGATTCTCACATATTAAGGGAGCCCAGGAGCACATTTTCCAGACATGAGCCCAGGCCAGTTTGACTTGTTGACATATTGATGTCATACTGTTACCACGGCACATGACGAGCCTGGCTGACAGTGAAGACTTATTTGACTCCTCTGTGGTTCCAGTAAAAGAGGAGCAGCTTCAGTAGTGTGGAATAAAGTGTGGCGTCCCTGAATGTTAGCTGCACCAGAGTTAGCTATAGGGAGCTCATTCACCTGTGGTCCCTGGGCAGAAACAGAGAATCATTCTCACTGTTAAAAACACATTTGCTGATGGAAACCTATGAATAAACTCCATGACACAGTGGCCTCAGCATAACAGCCTGTCACAGGTTACAGCCTGATGGTTAGAGGAGAAATGGCAGAGCATAACACACAAGGTTAGATCAGCTGTTGATTTATATATGTGATCGGGAACATTTGTTTTATTTCAGCCATGAGTGTAATTAGTCTAGATTTGATTTAGTTGAACTATTAATATTGTGACAGGATCTGAATCTGACTCTGGATTACTTAAAAGTCCAGTTGTTGTCACTGAAGACATAAACATCATTTGTTTTTACTGATTGTGTTGTGATTCTATCTTCTTAATAAAATAGTTCACCTGAATCTGTCATATTGTCAAGAATATCATCATCACAAAAATACCCTGAAATATCCTGATATTATTGTAGGTCATATCACCCACCCGACTGACATGTACTCTTATAAATAACTTGTGGTGACATTGGTAACGGTTATTAGTGAGTGCAGATCCTGATCTGAGACTAAACCAAGAAGGTTAACAGCTGAATTGAATCTAGCTCTGTCCTTTATCATTTCAGTCAGTCAGTGTTCTGCAGTCAAAGGAAATGTCACAGTTAGTATAATGAGCCATGAATATAATAACATGCAGAATGATGATGAATCATTTTCCATGTCTGGCTGCAGCAGCAAGCTGACCGCCTGCAGCGCTTTTGGTGAGTTATGTTTACAGGTTTACTGTGATGCTCATGAGGACTTTGCCTGTTTATCAGTTTGATCAGTCTGTGTAACTACAAACTGTAGCTGCATCATGAAACAGGCCTAGGTGAATGCACTGCTGACAGGCAGATACTCTGGACTCATGATAAAAGGACTGTGAGTGATTTATGTTTCACATGTACATCTCTTTGTTACTGGCTCTTGTTTGTGATTTGTGTCACTGCTCAGAGTGATGTCGTTACAGTCCCATCAGTCAGTAATGTGAAATCAGCCACTCAGTCTGGCTCTTTATGATATGATTTTATATATTGCTTTGTGTTGTTTGACTGTTTGCTCATCACACTGCTCTTTGTTTTCTACACTGTCCTTATTACACCCACACGTGCTTTTCTTTTTACTGATACGTACTTACACACTGCTTTGTGTTTGTTTCTACTGATGCTTCCTGTTTGTACGCTCATCTTATCTGATGAAGACATAGGAATTGAAAATGCTTGAAAAACCTGGTATTTGTGTCAGACTTGAACATTCCCTCCGTTCATTCCAACGGGAAAGAAAATGATGACAATTTTGGAAAGTTTGGGAAATGTGAATGTTGACAATACAAACACGCATGTCCTAACTGAGCTGAACATTTTGATGCTTGAATGAAGTGTTAATGGTGAAAAATGTGGAGGGAGTAGTGTGACAAAAAGTGGTCAGAATTTTTGTGTAGAATAACTTCCTAAAACTCTGCAGCATTCTATAAGGCAATGAATAATCCCTTCAGTTTCATCACATAAAGCGCCTGTCTGTGCTCGGCTCCTAATAATTCATAATATAGAACTGTAACTTGTGAACAGCCACCTCTCTGAGGGCTCGACCTCCACGCCCCATGGAGCAAAGGACGATTGGGGGCGTCAGGACACAGGCATCTCGGCAGTATTCACCGTAATGGATTTTTAAGTGCCAAAGGCTGAATGTGTTTGTTGCAATAAGTCATGCCCACTTTGACCAATCATGACCGACTGTCCCGTGATATTTCTGGGTTTACAACAGATGTGGCCAAAATGGCTAAAGTTGGCACGATGGCTGTGGCTCCGACCTCTGAAACAAGTGTCTTAAGTTTCATGTTGATATAATGTAGTCTGACAAGTCATGGTATGGTATGCTGTACATCATCACGAAACTGTCAGTGTTGTCATTCTGTCAGTCAGTCATTCTGTCTGCAAAATCCTTTTCATAACTTTAGATCAGGTCCAGCTCAATGTGAAACTGTTTCACATAGGCAGTTTGAGACTGGCATAGGTAGAAGGTTTGACACAGCTACCAGTGGCTATGGCGAAAGAAATGTGGGGCGAACCAACCAATGTCAGAAAATCCAGCTGTATTCAATAATACGCAGTGAAATAATCATTTATGAATATGTCCAGAGGAGAAAAATGAGTCTTGAGAGAAATAAACACATTTGTGTCACCTGTTAACCTGAGGTCGACCACCTAGGATTTGGAGTATCTGTCAATTCAGGTTAGTATGGCTCTGTGTCCTATGAAGCTGGTTCTCTTCATTGTGATAAATTTCACAGCCATTCAGTGCAGTAGTTCAGCTGATCATAACAGCCCCGTAGCTCTTTCACATGAACGTGCTTCCCATGTTTATAGGAAAACCCAGTGGCCAGTTGACTGAACTAGTTCATAACCAGCTCTGGCAGCAGTTATCCAGACGCTGGATGTGACGGGTGAGTCAGAGCCAAATTAGTATGCAGGAGGAGGAGATATCCTGGGGAAGAGCATGAACTGCTTTCACAGTACTGAGGCCTCATTGTAGTGATCATGGCTGCTGTTCTGGTGCAGCAGAGGTCTGATTTTCTTCTGCAGATGCACCACGGGCTGTCCATCTGGACCTCCTCCTGCCTCAGCAGCGCCTCCTGCTGGAGAAGCTCCACCTGACAGAGGAGACCACTGAGTTCATAATTTTAAACATGATTGTTTAGAAATAAAATGCCATTTTGCTGAGCATGATTGTGCTTTAATGTGCTCTGTACAGTATATAATATGCTGAGAAATCATTTACATTTTCATGGTTTAATTGCACCCCCTGCTGAGGATTACAGTATTGCAACCAGCTGAAACTGTGGTGCGTCCAACATGATAAAATGTCTCTCTAGAGTCACTGTTTGGTTTGTCCGAGCAGGAGCGCTACTGTAGAAACATGGGTTTTAAATGAGTGATCTTCTGTAGACCAACCTGCTCCTCTGTTCAGAAGGCAAACGGTATGTGAGGGAACGAAACACAGTGATTCTTATTGTGTATTTGTGATTATTGATCTGTAATATATATTCTATTCACTTTAAATCAGACACAAGTCTGGGTTAGCTTTGTGATAGAGACCATCTGCAGGTTAATGCTATAAAACATGGATCAATTATTGTTAAGTGATGAGATATTTTGTGTTACAGTTTGTGTCAGGCTCATTTAATGGTGATCACATTTGATTGGAGGAGAATTAAAAACACTGATGGTTCACACTTTGAGCTCAGTGTCTGAGGCTTGTGGAAACAAAACAGTGCAGTCCTTAAACAGTTTGTTAAATCTCTCAGTCTCTAATTTAAATGCAATGTGATAATAACTGCCAGAGTCCAGCAGCAAGCAGCAGCTCTGGGGTTCAAGCCAGCATGGACTGAAGGATCGAGATGTTCCACAGTTTATATATAAGATATATATATATATATATATATATATATATATATATATATATATATACATGGTAAAAAGTGGAGCTTTCAGTACTGATGCTTTGTGAAATATTGCATTAAGAATCACTCTTAGGTCTTCAAGTGCAAGACATAGGAATTGAAAATGCTTGAAAAATCCTAAAAGTGCCATTAAAAATTAAAATTGATTCATTCCAATAAAAAACATGAAGACAATTTTGGAAAGTATTGGCTCATGTTGGTACAGTGATGAACACGTTCTTTTATTAACTGAGCTGAACATTTTGATGCTTGAATGAAGTGTTAATAAAGCCAGCACATTTGAAAGTAGACACAAAAAGTGGCTCAGAATGTGTAGAATAACAGAGTGAGAAAGCTCTGCAGCATTCTCACCTAATAATCCCTTCAGTTTCAACAGGAGTGCAGATGCAGTCCTGTCAGCTCGGCTCCTAATAATAATCATAATAACTAGAACTGTAAGCAGTTATGAACACCAAGCCTCCCCAAGGGTTTCTTCACGCCCATGACCGCATCCTGATCCGCATGTGGCGGGGGCAAAACCGCCGAATGACATCACAGGAGCTTCGAGCAGCAGTATTCACCAAACTGGGGAGTGCGCACTGAAGTGCCAAAGGCTTTTAGATCACGGCTTAAGGTCCTAAAGGCTATGCCCACTTTGATCAATGAGAGACAGAGGTTAGTCCCGTGATATTTCTGGGTTTACACAAGAACTGGACAGCCACTGGAAGAAGATTTGTGGTCAGATGAGTCCAGTTTCCAGCTTTATCTTCCTCCTACTAATGTGAGGGTCTGAAACAAGTGTCTTAAGTTTCATGTTGATATAATGTAGTCTGACAAAATGGTAGCAACAGTATCATGGTATTGGGGATGCATGAGACATTTTGTTGTTGTTCATAATCTCACTGTCTGTGATGGCAAAATTGAACTCATAACCAGATCAGGACCATCTCCAAACCCACATGTTTCATGCAGTTTGGACAAAATCTGTAGGTAACAACTGGATGTTTGAAACAAGATAGGTTTTGCCACACATCCAAGGCCAGTAGAACTTGGCTGCAGGAGCACAGAAATAGGCAGAATTGAGTGGGCCTATGTCAGAAAATCCAGCTCCCATTGAAAATCTGTGGTGGATATAAAGTTTATGAATATGCATAAACCAAAGAATTGAGAAGAATTAAAAGCAGCATAATTGTCTGTTATAGCGCCACCTAGATATCCCCTCAACAGTGTTAGTATGGGAGGTCTGTGAACATGCCAGCATGTACTTATAAATTTCTACAGCATTCAGTGCAGGACTACTGATATAATTTGATGATGTGATGGTTTATTTATGAACTTCCCATGTTTATGAACACATTCTCTGTTATTCGTTGACTTTGATACCGACAATGTTGAGAACACACATATTGAAACTGTCAAGGCCAATTTAGTTTTGAGTATGGATTGTAAACAATAAACAAAACAATATAATATGTAGTATTTGTTTGTATGATGGCAGAGCATAATGCAGGGCTACACCTTAAACCCAAAAAGATTTTTCCACAAATATTTCATGATAATATTTGAGAGTGTGTAAAATTTTAAGGGTGTTACTGCCATCACCACTGTGTAATATATATGTGTATACATACAAGATATAAAACATATATACATATACATATGTATATATATACATATACATATGTATATATATACATATACATATGTATATATATATATATACATATAGGTCTGTACGCCTCCTTCATTATGTGCAACAAGCTAAAGATTTAAGTTGCACAAACATACATTTTATCAACACACACAGTTTTCATTGGTCAAAAATGTATTTCTGCTGATATGATTATGAACAAAGCGGTCTGTTTTATACCGGTATTAAGTTAGTTTGATATTGGACATTCACATTCGTTTGACATTCAAAAGACAACAACAAACAACAATAATCAAACAAGTAATGATAATAATAAATACTAGTACTGTTAAAACAAATGATGATTAAGTTTGGCATAATGACAGTACATCATGGCAGAGCAGTTTTATTGGATGTCATTGTGCTGTGTGAGGTGACAGGTGTTCAAAGTGACTCAGCCTACACACATGACACAATGTGCTGGTGGAAATGCTGCATCTACATATTGATATTCAATGAACTAATCACTTGATTGACACATGATGTCAGCGTTGTGACACTTATGAGAAGTGATGATGGTTGTCATCACCATAACAGGTTGGATTATTTCAAAAACAATATAAAGGATCTTCAAAGTGCAGAGTTTTTAAGTGTGGCATGTCATGTCATTGTTTACTGTGGCAGTGAATTAATTATTATGTGCAAAAGGAGCTCTGGCTCGCCGACGCCTCGCATTTTGCATGTTGAGAAGCATGAGAGAGCTTGCAGACATGTTGCTGGTGGGTAAAGAGTGGCCAGCTTCATTTTTGGACAATTTCAACAGTCACAGGTGCGTTCAGATTTTGGTGCAGTACCTCTGCTCTGCCAGCAGATGGAGTGCTTTCCCACCAATCTTTCAGTCTGTCCGAATGGACCCAACTTGTTCAGTAGGGAGGAGTAGTATGCAGTATGCCAGTGGGCCTTTCGGATGCAGCCATGGATATAACACTTTTGAGTGTGCGACATACAGTGTGGGAGTTACATGCCTAGATTGTAGCGCCCCCTGCAGGTGCACGGGTGTAATTGTTGAGGTCCCTGCAGGGGTCTGGACCAACCCTCCAAATTGCACCGCCCTCCCTCGCACTGTGTATTCCTGCTTGCATACGCGTTCCCCAGGCCCCGCGGGCTTGGCCCCTAATAATAGTTAGTCCCCTAACTATGATGTCATCACTGACAAGTTTCAGATTCAGGAATGAAGAGAAACAAACATGGTTCAGAAACATAAAGTGAGCATCTCTCTGCTGTTGTTCAGGGTGTGAACATGTTCAAGGGAAATTCCACCCTAAAATAAAATGACACTAGCTGTGTGAGTGTTGTATTATATTCATATCACATTAAACAAAAAGCCGTGATTCTGTTGTTGTCAGTGTTTCAGGAGCTTCATGTTTGGCTCCAACATTTCGGTATTTATCAGTTACCTGACTTTAATGTGGAGGAAGACTTTTATTTTGACAGACAACATTTCCTGTTGGAGTCTAATGAATAAAACGTTGTTATAAAGAGACAGAATAAATGTGACAGCACTTTCCCTCAGGTCACGTGTCAGGCAGCAGAGACACTGAAGGTTTGAACGTTTTGCTTTGTTTTTTACAGTGTACAAACGTGTCCTCCTGCGGTGACGTCACGGTGTGGTCGCGTGTCTGTGTGACCTCACTGTCTGAGTGTAAATTCTGTTTTCAGGTGGATTTCTCCTCAAACGTTTCTCCTGCAGATGAACGTGAGTGACGTCGTTAACGTGAAAACAGTCACTTCCGTCTGTGTTTCCACTTTGAAAAGTCTCTCGCTCCGTTTCCGGTATCCTGCCGCTGGGAGTCACATGACGCCTCGTGCTGCCTTCACGGCCTCCGATAAAAGTCCGGGAAAAAGACGTAGACACAGAAACAAAGTGAACGCAACACACACGAGCTTCAGTCCGTCAAACAGAGTTTGAAATGAAATTAAAAAGATAGAAAATCAGCAAAATATAAATGATGAGATGAGCAGAGAGAGAGAGAGTTAAACAATGAAGAATGGTGATAAATTTATAAAAGACAGAACAAAAATACACAAACACACACACTCAGCAGCTCATCTTCCTGCTGTGCTCCTGGATCCTAGCTGTTTGGGACAGCATCAACATACATATTACCCAGCATTCATCACTGCACAAAAATATCAAAGAAAATTCATCATTTCATTCAAGAGTTTTTATAGTCTGTTTATAGATTTTAAAGCACATCATTTTGTTTATTGCTGACTGTTTTAAAAACTAAAAAGCAAACCGTGACACAGACGGCTTTCCCTTTTAAGGACACATACAGTAAATGTCACCGTCTTTGAATTAGAAATATTCTTTTTTTAATCATTCCTCTTTGAGCACAGGAAGATATCCAGGGTGGCCCCTCCCCCCAGTGGCCCCAGAGCAGCCACACTGCCTGCACTGTGTGTATCTACGCCCCTGTGACAGGCTGCTGTATCACAATCAGAAATACTTGACTGATCAACGAAGGGAAACGATGAGTCCGCACAGTCGCTCTGATGGAAAGAACAGACAGTTATCAGAAGTGAGAATAATGAAAATAGAGGTGTGAGCAACGCCTCAGTGCAGTGGAGAGCATCCTCACATCCTGTATCACAGTCTGGTAGGGGAACTGAGAGGGAGGCAGAGGGTGATAACAAACTGCTGCCTCCCCTCCATCCAGGACATTTCCATCAGCAGGTGCAGGAGCAGAGCCTCCTGCATTATGAGGGGCCCCACCCACCCTGCTAACGGATTGTTTGCCCTCCTCCTCTGGCAGGAGGCTGAGAAGCCTAACAGCCAAACAACAAGGCTGAAATCCAGCTCCTTCCCCGAGGCGCTGAGGCTGGTGAACTCCCTGTCCTCCCTACCTGCAGTAAGCCACTGACTATGTGACCAACTGCACTTTATTATCTTTATTGTTATTGGCTGCCATCTTGTGGACACTAGTTTGGACCGTCCAACTGCACGACATGTTTTTATGTGTTTTTTATCCTCTTTTATTGCCTTTGTTATTGTATCAGGACCGGAGCACATATTTGGCTCTGTAGTGTGCACACATGTACTGAGTGACAATAAATGAACCTCTGACCTTTGACCTCTGAAGTATGTAGATAGAAAGTCATACAATGAAACAGAAATAACAATGTGCATCATGCTGCAACGTTAACACCAGTACATTAGATATGAAGAATAAAATATATATCTTCACTGTGCTGAGTCTGTAAGTGTGTAAAGATATACAAACATGTGTTTGAAGCAGTGTCACATTCATCATATACAATGTGTTCACCACAGTACACACATCAATAGAATAAGCATCAGAAATATGTTCAGTTATGTGCATGTGTGCATAGAATCATTTGCTCATATATTTGTTTGTGATGGTTCATTTTTCTTGCTTGCACTTTGTATGATGACGAATGTCCGCTCACTGTTTGCTGCTGAAGCTCATTTGTCTTTTTCAAACATGAAATTTAAACTTTGTAGTTTGAGTGCTTACAGGTAAATCTGAATCTGCTGTTCTTTTATTCTGATGTTTTTCAGCAGAAATATCAAATATTTTACCTCCTGAGTGACTGAGTTTATATTTCAGCTTTTATTTTTCATCTTTATTGAACAAAGGTAAAAAAGTTCAGCGTCAGTAAATTGGCAAAAAGACGAGCGACAGACTGAGACTGAACAGAAAGTTAAAAAAAAAAGACTTTGAAACAGGACATGATTTGGCACATTTTGGTTTGTTCATCACCGAGTACATTTTTATTATTTAATGAGCAAAGAAACTAAAAACAAAAGCAAGATAAATGTAAAATATATTCAAGTAAAAATAAAGACGTGAGTGAATGTGACAAAGGTTCACTTGAGGATTGTGAAGATAGTTCGTACATTCATCATCTCGACAGCTTTTTGTTTTGTGAGGAAGAAACTGTTGACAAGTAAATAAATGCAAAGAATTTATTTATTGTTTGTAAATTTTGTGAATGTGAAATTTAGCGACAAGTGAAATGAAATGGATTTAATTTGAGTGATATCTTTCCTCAGCGCGTATGTGAAATTACAGGACACAATAAATGGGAGCAAGTTTCAGGATGTGATTCACAAAAAGAGCAGCGTCACCTTTCAACTTTATTCACACATGATTCAATCAATCAATCAATCAATGTTATTTATAAAGCCCAATATCACAGATCACAGTTTGCCTCAGAGGCTTTACAGCAGACGACATCCCTCTGTCCTTTGGACCCTCACAGCTGATCAGGAACAACTCCCCAAAACATGTAGTGAATAAAATCTGTGGATCTTTTGAGATGAAACTTCTCTGACCTCATTAATCAGGAGAAACTTTTGTTGTAAAGACCAAACTTCTGTCCTGTCGATGTCACAAAATTACTCCAATAATTTATTTTTTGCTATTTTTATTATTAAAACTTTCTCTTTATTCCAAGCTCCAATTAAATGTTTTTAAAATTATTATTATGATTCGCTCTTTATTTCAACATCTAGTAAAATGTTTTTTGTATTCTTTTTATTTTTTATTATAATAATCCTCTCTTTATTTCAGACTCAGACAAAATGTTATTTTATTATTTTTCAACAGTATTATTCTCTATTTATTTCAAACTCCAATACGATGCTTTTATTTTTATAATAATTCTCTTTTTATTTTGTCTCCAATAAAAAATGTATAATTACATTTTTTGAATCACAATTCTTTCTTAATGTCAAATTCCTATAAAGATGTTGTTTTGTTTTTTACATTTTATTATAATTCTCTCTTTTTTCAGAACTCCAACTTTGTTTTTTGTTTTTTATATATATATTTTTTTTGTTTTGTATTATTATAAGTTTCTCTTTGTTTCAAACTCCAATAACATGTTGCTGATCACCGAGTCTATATTTTAGGGTCACGAGCCTCATACCACGTCACAGTGTCTTTTTTCCCTCCTCCGGTCCGTGAAGGCAGCACGAGCGCTGGTTTATTAGCGCAGGACAAACAGCAGCTGGGACCATCAGTGCACAGGCTATGGCGGGTGGATAGTGCCAATGCAAGGATTACCAGGAGGAGGAGGAGGAGCAACCTCCCCTTCCGTCACCGCCTGACCGTGTGGATGTTTGAATGGGAGTGAATGGGACAGCAGATGAGAGACCGGCGGCGACTTCACGGCGAGTGCATTGAAAGAACGTGTATCGACGGCGACGTGACGACGGCGTATGTTAGAATTACTAACAAAAATAAACGTCTGAAACACACGTCATCACCAAAGCACGTCCCCTTGTCTGAAGTTAATTACAAATAAGGCCTATACACTCAGAAATTTCAACCAATAATCTGTCACAACAATTATAATTACAATTCTCATGGGATTACGAGGTCTGTCACCAAGAAATGTATTTATTTTTTATTGTTAATTCGATTGTTGTCTCTTTTGTTTGACTCTTGTTATGCTGTCATATGTGTGTAACTCTATTGTACGAAACGTGAGCTGGAATGACTGAATTGTTTGTTGTTGTTCCAACTTTCAATAAAGTTGGAAGAAAGAAAAAGTACGTGGATCCCCTTGTTCGCCGTCGTCAGTGTGACTTTCCCCAACTTAACTGAGTGAATTCAAGTCTTTCAATAGCTTACATGTTTTATATGTTAACATGTCTTTATTTTCGTGTATATTGGGAACTACAGAGTACAGTGCACAGCCTGTACTATGCTCATGCTTTGGATTCACTTTTTGTTTTTCTTTTGAGCAGTTGCAGCATTGAAATTGCGCTGAATAGACTAGGCCTAAGCTGTGTAAAAAGAACAAGAAGCCAGCAGCACTCCTTCTGATATCTTTAATGCCTCACTGGTACAGGCTACTCACACAAACCGGTTTCGACGGTCAGTCTTCGACAGTGTGTCTAAGCTGTGCCCTGCTTTCAAAATTGCAAAATTTAAAAGTCCATGTCCAAATTTAACAATGTTTCCGTGGGAACTTGTATTGCGGATCTTATCCACTAGATGGAGCCATTGTTCAATGATTGTTGGAGTTACAGTGTTGAGTGTTGGAAGAAGTAGGCTGCTTAGATCAAAAGTATCAATACCACAATGCAAAAATACTTAATATATATATAAGTATTTTATTGAAGATGAGCAAGGGTACTTGCACACCTCCATTTTTAGAAAGAAAACTGACCGCAGCACTGTATTGCATGCAGACAGTTTTCACCCCCTGCTGCTCATTAAGAATATCCTTTATGGACAAATGCAAAGATTAAGACGTATATGTGATTCTGATCAGGATTTTTTAAATCAGTCCATGGACATGCAGCAGCGTTTTACACAGAGAGGGTATAAATGTGAGCTTCTTACTCAGGCTCATAATAGAGCTTTATCACTGGAGAGGAGGGATTTGCTCAGCCCTAAACCTAAACAGGAACAAGTTCAGAAACCCTGTTTTGTCCCTCACTACAGCAAAGAAGCCGTCCAGATCAAACACATTATAAAGAAAAACTGGGATATCATTGAGAGTGACCCTTCTTTACAAGAGGTATTCCCTGAACCGCCAGGTATCAGTTTTAGAAGGGCCCCCACCATCAAGGATAAATTAGTAAGGAGTTATCTTCCTGCTCACAAACCAGACACCTGGCTGTGTGGACCAAAGGTGGAGGACAATTGTTGAATAAAAGGCAACAGAATTAAATTTTGTTATTTTGTGTGTTTTCATTTGCTATTTAATCAACACCTGATGCCCACCTAATACTTTATTTTCATTATACCATGAAGAACACAGGTAGGTTAGTGCATTTTAAAATCCACTTTTAACTGAGGGTGACCAAGAGTTCTCTTTTGGCCGGACATGTCCACTTTTCACGTCCTGTCTGGGTCCGGTTATGAATCGTTTTTCATTGTTTTTCACGGGACCGTTAAGCACATAAAGACTTGTCTATGCGCTGACGGTGCTTTGTGCAGCTTACTACTGTATGGTACTTTTTCCAAACTGCAAAATTGCAAGTTACTTCAACAGCTCACTTGGTAGGAGTTCTGCAACAAATACCCATTGCAATTTTTACTGGAGCGGCACGGGTTCGAGTCCTGCTGTGTTTCTTTTTTTTCAGTCCGGTATATTTTATTTTATTTTATTTTATTTGTGTACCATTAATAAATATATCATATAAAAGAATCAGGTGGAAACATGCAATAGACAAAACAATGTAGACCTATTTAATAAATGTTATAGGCTACATGAAATGCTGAGGCAATAAAAACAATCTTAGATTAATTATGTTAATATGTTGGTTGATGGGTTCAAATAACTACTCTTGCCCTCTACGTGTGCTGAGGTTAGCCTACTGTAAAGTTTACATAGGCTATGTATAAGCCTTTGAGCAGGTGCATCAGCTTTCTTGTGTTCAATTGTTCAAAAATATCTCATTTAGGTACATTAGGCCCACTGTTAAACTATTCAGTGGTAAATATGAGAGGTGTTTTTTTATTTTGTTATTTTGCATTTCACGTGTTAAGTTCTTTGTGGCAAATCAAACAACTGGAAAATTGAAAACTCTGTGAGTAGCCTATTGATTGCACTTAAGTAAGCACTCTGCACCCTTGTGGCCTATTGCTATGTTATTATATTAAGACATTAACTTCCACACAAACTGTCCACAAAGTTCAATAAACGAGACTCAATTTTTCCTCCTTAACTTTATTGCTGAAATTGATATACAAACAATGCAACAGTGCCATCAAGTGCTGAGAGACCGCAGTACATTAGAAATGTTAAAAACATAAATGAAATCTGACACTGTCTTGATCGTGACAGAATCAAAAGCAAACATTTTGGAGGTAGGTGCAAAGTCTTCCATAATATTTCATGTGAAGGTAAAAACAAAAATATTGCCGTTATTGCAACTGTGGAAGATTGTTATGTAAAAAATCATGTTTGAACGCCCATGCAAACACAACAGCTTCATGGAGACCACAAGTCTCCTGCGGGAGGTAAACCGTGGCACTATCCACCCGCCATACCCACACACACTCAAGTGTCCCGCTAACATGCAGCACAGAGGACAACATGTGATGTAGATCTTCACCGATGGACGTTTACGACTCAAACTGAGAGGAAAGACACGTTTTGGACTTTTGTCCTGCAGAGACACAAACAGCCCGCCTCGGACGGACAGTCTGCAAACTCCTGGAGCAGCGCTACAAGAACTTGTGGAGGGCAGTTGGTTTTGTGTTTTCGTTGTGGGGAAGTTGGAGAGATGTCTGAGCCAGAGAAGAGCGAGGACATTCCTGATGAGTCTGCAGGAAAAGGAAAAGGAATTCCAAACGGAGGGAATCCTGCAAAAAGCAAAGAGGTGAGAGTGAGTCAAGTCCCAGCTGATGCTTGTGCTGCTCACACTGAGCTGTGTCTCTCACATGACAGCAGTAAAGTGAGGAGGAGGAGGAGGAGGAGGAGGAGGATGGTGGTGGTGGACTCTTGTCCCTTCAGCCTCATAAAGCAGTTAAACAGTGAAGGAGACAGTTGACACAAACTTGCAGCTCTCACAACATGTTGGTGACAAACTGTGTCTGCGCCTCTCTGATGGGACACTTTGGTTTCTGTGTCTCATCTGTTTAAAGAGTCACTTTGGAAACTAAGTCAGCTTCATGTGAAGGATTCATTTGAACACAAGGCAATGATTAATGTGCAGTTGGCCCGCTTTATGTCCCTTTAATGAAGTCAGAGTGTTAAAGTCACTTCATTGTGTCCTGACAGACAGGACAAGACCTCGAGTGTCTCTGCAACCAACCTTTAGATCCACTGCCACTTCATCTGTGTGTCTTTAATGATGGATCAGTCAGTGTGTGACAAGCCAGGAATATAAGTTCAATGGAATTAAAGTGACGTCTTCAGATTTGGCATTCGTACAAGCAACAGTCCAAAACTCTGAGATGATGAATCGATGATCAAATAACTGCTCTTTTCTTTCCATGTGTTGATGATTTATAGTTTGATCTCAGCGATCCAACACAGCAGCTCACACACAAGCTCTTCCTCTGTGAAGCTGAGATCTGTGTGTTCAGACTGTCGCAGGTTTTCATTCAGCTGCATCATGATGAAAATAACAACCAGCTGAAAGCAGCGATTTCAGGCTTCAGACAGTTTCTGATACTGGCATTGAAAATAACTCAACAGCTTTCATGACCAACAGACGCTGGTTCATTTATGGTGGAACCTGTGCCGAGCCACGCCCTTCTTCTGCTCTGCCGTCGCCCCCTGTCGGTCTGTTGCAGAAACATTTTGGGGACGCGCTTCGACAGCTGGATTAAAAAGATCCACCAGGTTTAGTGATGTTTGGACAAAGCAGCGCGTTCTCATCCCAACATGGCTGCTCTGTCAGTGGACTCTCACGTCTGAATGTGACGCGCTAGGCGACCTCCTGCGTCTGGCCAGTCTGACATTCTTCATAACACACAAAGAACTAGGGATGCTGCGATCCAGCTTTTTCACTTTCGATTCGATACCAGCGCATATTTCTATCTCTCTGTTCTGACTAATAGGTTCACTTTATTTTAGTGCTTATTTTGTAATGTGGAATAATAGAAAAGGCTTGATCAAGTGCTATTACTCAACATGAGAATAACATACACATTTGAACATAAAATAGGCAGTAGCATTAAATAAAATAAATAAAATAACATCTCTGTAGTGACTCTGAGACAAATTAGAAAAAGCCAATATAAAAAAATCAAACAACTTTAAAAGAAGGCTTTGTTTGACATCTGTGTTCCATAAATAAAAAAGTCATAACTTCCAAAGTCAGTTATCTCTCCTGCCAGTGGCAGCCATGGTGCTGCTGCTGTGTGGTGGAAACACAGAGCTGCAGGGACCAAAGTTCAGCAAACACAGAATATAGGTCATCCAACTGTTCACTCCACTTTCTGCAGTCCGAGCATGGAGTGGAGATTTTCTTTTTCCAAAAAGATGAGCATTTCAGCATGCTCAGCTGTCAGCCTGCTCCTTGTCTCAACGATAAGTGACGCTGTGTTAAAGAGCCTCTCGCTCTCAACACTCGTGCAGGGAGCACAGAGGAACTCCGCTGCTGTTGTGGCCAGGGTGGGGAATGGAGCTCTGTTGACTCCCCAGTAATGGAGAGGATTGTTCTTACGTTCAAGAAGAGCCTTGCTGAAGTAGCTCTCTATTTCAAGCAGTGCTCCTGGGGTGATGTGCTCAGAAGGACCTGCTGCTGCCCTGTTCTCCTCCAGTGTCTCATGGAAGATGCTGCCAAGGCTGCTGCCTGCATCCTCCGTCCGTGGAGTCTTCTCTGCTGGCTCGGACACGGTTTCATCACATGGGGGCCTGGTCTCCAGCGCCTCTTCAGTTTTCACCACCTCTGCCTTTAATGCCTCCTTTGCATGTCCTGAGGTGTGTGCATTCGTGAAGTACCTGGTGTAATCAAATAATGCAATGCATCAGAATATTTTTTTCACCCAGTGTGTAATCAAGGCAGCAGTATCTGTAGTGCAAAGACTAAGTTGGATCAGGACACTCCTAGTCATGATGACAATAATGTAAACACAGTGATTCTTTAACTTACTGTATTTTTTCTTCATCTGTGCAATAGTTAATTTATTATCTGTTTATTATTATGTGATATCTTTAACAGTGAAACACTAAAAACACTATTCTGGTATCTATGTAAAATGTATGTGTGTACTGTTTGAATACTGTATGTATGTAATATGTTTTTAAATCAAAATGGAGGGCACTCATAATTTCACTGTATCATATATAGTGACAATAAAGGCACTTTATCTGATCTGATCTTATGCAGTCACGACATACAGGGTAATACCAATTACATTATACAATACAACAGTCACACAGGCTACACACAGTCATATTATTAACATACAGTTTCTGTCCCTCACATCAGATTAGGCTAAAGAAATGGAACAATTTAATATCATTTCCTTACTTGTCTTTATACCCAGGATCCAGAAGCGTTGCCAAGGCATACAGGGGCTCTGATTCCACGTCACCAAAACGTCTGCGAACCGCATCCAGAAGGGCGGCTTTCATTGTTTGGATCCCCTGGTCATCTTCGCTCTCCTTGCTGAGGAACCGTATCAGGACATGAACAGAAGGGATGACATCAGCTGCGGTGGCGGAGGCGGCACTGACATTAGTTGTTAGCTCTTGAAAGGGGGCCAGAACCTTAGATGTCTTCTCTAACAGGCCCCACTGGTTTCCTGTTAGAATGCCTGGCAGGTTGTATTCAGATGAGGAGGCATGCAGCGCCCATTTCTGATGAAGAAGGCTGTCAATCATGCGCCTGGTACTGCTCCATCGTGTTTGCACATCCTGCTGCAGACGCTTGGGTGTGATTTTCAGCTCATCTTGTAGGTCTTCAAGGCGTGAATAAGCCAGGGGGGAATGTTTAAAGTGCCCCACTATTTTTTTTATCATGTCAACATACAGGGAAAATGAGTTTATGACATTTAGCAGGAGAGCTAGAGCCATTTGACTAAAGCTGACGTTATCACTGCTGTAGCATGATGTTATTAGGCTAAATACTACATTTCTAACAGTGTGTGAGCTGATTTATTGACACAGCATGCTTGTAGGCTGCTGTAACGTTAGGTTTACAGAGCAAATAACAGGATGTGACTTAATCAGGTGAAAATATCGTTAGTGAAACAGAAACAAGCGTTAGTTAGGGGACAAGAGCCAAGAGTCACAAAGACTCACGTGTGTTAAAAGTTACTAACAACCGGTGTGTTTACTGTATGTGTCCGGGGTCCTTCGCCTGTGGAACGAGTAACGTGACCACTAACTTGTCCCCAAACCAACGCATGTTTCTGTTCGGCCTATGTGTTTCACTAACGTTCTTTATGTATCATGAAGAATGTCAGACTGGCCAATCAGTGGCAGAGTTGGGCCCGGAGTCACAAATAACGCATTTCGACTGACACAGAACGGCCACGGTGCCGGTTCCTGAACCTAATTAAGTAGGCTACTTACAACGGCATGAAAGACAATAATAACAACACTACAGGTTAAAAGGAGATCTCGCCAGCTTCATACAAGTTTACGTTGGTCACCGATCAGTGCGGGCATCTAAGAGGAAGTGACAGTGGTGGCTCATGGGAATCAAAACCTTATTGCGAGGGAACGCAAAAGTCAGTCCAAAAACAATCTCTCGACTTGACCTTTAAGGGGCTCCGTACTAAACAGTTAACATGACTCTGGTCTTGACTCTGACCTTTCTTCTTCATCAGTGGGTTGAGGAGGTACATCTGCCTCCTCATCCTCCTTGCTGCTGGTAGATGGCTTTATCCAGGAGAGCAGAGAGCTGCTTCCCTGGGCTGCCTGCTGTAGCTCCCTCTCTTTCTTTTCTCAGCCTTTCCTTTCAGCATTATGCTGCAATTGGTGAATGAAAAGAGACCAACAGTATGAATGAGACTGCTTGGTGACATCACAACAAGGCAGTGCTTTTTCTGCAGGCACTTGGGAATTTGTCATTTAGCAAATAAATTACTGCAAGTGTTAATTATGTAGCCTAATGTAAACCTACACAATCCTAAATATTCAGCTAAAGTATAGTGATAGCTTCACATGCTGTACCAATGGGGGCATTATTATTACACGCTTTTAATGGAGAATTGATCGATGATCATGTCAACATGGGCCACATACAGTACACTGTAAAAACAACAACTAACTTTCAAACTTTCTGTTTGGTCAAGAGGGCAAAGGGCAGGTGCTATAGCACCACCTAGTGTCTATCTGTGCACGCCACTGTGCAATATGTTGGGGGGTGGGGCTATGTGTGATCTGATGTTATTTATAGCCTACTGTACTGCACTGGGGTGGGGATATGTGCTATTTGTTGTTATGTTTAACAATAAAGTATATCCTATCGTGTCGTAACTTTGTAAACTTGATGCTCTACCTGTACGCAGTGAGAAAACGGTCATCAGATCGTGCGACTTGTGTACAAAAGTCTGGTAAAAGTAGAAGTACTGATTAAAGTTCTTTACTGAGTACGGTATATGTAAAAAAACAAACAAAAAAAAAGTGCTGGCTCTGAAATGTACTCCAAGCATAAAATAAAATATAGCCCTCTGAAGGACATTTCTATTGCCTGTTTCTGTGCAAAGCTAAAAGAACCTCACGTCATATTGGACCAACAACAATTAGATGATTGATCGATATATTGCCAACTTTTGAATCAGTCACCAACTGTTTTGATGTTTATTTTATGTTTAATTTATCATTTTGAGTCATGTTTAAGAAGAAGAACGTCCAGATTCTCTGATTACAGATTCTCAAATGTGAATAATATTGGGAAGGTGTGCAATGATGCAAAATAAAAATAATCTTTAATGCCCCTCAGAATAGTGGCAAAGTAATAGTGGCAGTAGCCTCCAGGTCTCCTCAAGTGTAAATTAACTGCATAAAGAGAGAGAAGATTCAGTTCCTGGAGTTCTTGGCTCATTTTGGTGTTGCTCCTCTGTGAAGTACTTCTGGCCTAATGTGTGATTTTCTTTGCCCCTTTTGCATGTATTACCATTGTTATTGAGTCATTTGCCGAAGTTTGTGGCAATTAAAGAACGTAGCCCTGCCACTGTCACTGTGATGAGCATCATTATCATTATTATTATTATCATCATTATTATCACTATTATTAAATCCACTCGCCATCATTCAGCAAGTCAGCTGCTGAGTGACGACATCAGACCTGTCAGTCTGCCTCAATCAATTCAATTTTATTTATAAAGCCCAATATCACAAATCACAATTTGCCTCACAGGGCTTTACAGCATACGACATCCCTCTGTCCTTATGACCCTCACAGCTGATCAGGAAAAACTCCCCAAAAAACCCTTTAACAGGGAAAAAACGGTAGAAACCTCAGGAAGAGCAACTGAGGAGGGATCCCTCTTCCAGGACGGACAGACGTGCAATAGATGTCGTACAGAACAGATCAACATGATAAATTAACAGTAATCCGTATGACACAGGGAGAGAGAGAGAGAGAGAGAGAGAGAGAGAGATGCAGGACAGACGGCAGTAGCTTACAACAACATGAAAGTAATAATAATATTAATATTAATATTAATGATTAATATTACCTACAAGCTATTAAACATTATTCCACTCACATGACATGCAGGACAATTAATGATGGGCAAATGTATGTGTGTGTGTGTGTGTGTGTGTGTGTGTGTGTGTGTGTGTGTGTGTGTGTGTGGTTCTGGACATGAGCAGCTGCACATTTAACAGCCACACATCACAGACAGTCCGCTGAACAACGTAACGGGTTGTGAATGAAATAAACTTAATTACAACATGACAGTCTTGCAGGAAATATCATTAACGTTACTCTTCGTAGTCACGTAGGCATGTGAATTACAGCGTGTCATTGCAAAGAATGCATGTAACGGGTACACTTGAGCTGTTTCTCCGCCATCTTGTTCAAATGAGCCAGATGTAGGGGGCGGGTATTTATACGTCAGAGCCTCAAGCTGAAAAAGACTTCCTGTTAGGAAGCTCTCGACCATCCTAGCTCGTAGCTGCTTAAAGCTTGCTGCTAGCTCCTAGCGCTAGCTCCTCGCTGCACAAATAAGAGACTTGGGACGGCCTAGAAGATGGCGGACCTCGAGCGACTTCCGGTTCAAGCTAGGAGCTAGCAGTAGCACTATAAAAATAAGAGACTTGGGACACACCCTTTGTGACCGAGTGAGGACTGTAAAACTTTTGGGCAGCTCCAACATCAGCACAGTGAGGTAAGATAACGACCTGTGTGTGTTTCTATCAGCAGCGGGCTCTGACATATCAAAAGAAACTGTCTGTAGTGGGAGGAATAGAGGTCAAAATAGTAGCAGGAACAATAGCATGCACTGGTTACACTAGCTTCTTGTACATGTATCTTGAGTTTTGCAGGGCCTGTTACATGGTACCAACACACCTTGCTGTGATAGAGACTCAATAACTGGTTGGGTTTCAGCAGTTGCAGCAGCTGAAAGGGGATATTGGTGTTTATTTGGAAATGGCAGTGTTGGTTTGATATGAATATGCACAGGAGCAGCAGATTGTGTTGTTCCTGCTTCATCTGAGTGCTGTGACCACAAGCACACAGACTGCTCTTTCACAAGAGGATGTGAGAGCTGCGTGTCTGTTAAAGAGGAAGTGCTGAGTCTCATACTGACTGTGGTTATTGGGAAGGTTATGAAAAGGACTGTGTATAGGGTTAAATCAATATTAGTTTTGCTTCATTCGCCCCTGGGCGTCAGTCAGGACACAATGATGAGAGTTTGGATGCAGTTTATGGTATCTTTACTGCTTGTTGGTAAGGCACAGTACAGGTATACAGGCATGGGTCACAGATGGATAGGGTTGTACAGTACTGTTGTTTACGTATGTGTGTGTGGTTTCTGCAATAGATACAAACAGGAATAATAAAAATGAATGAAAACATTATAAGCACTACTGATATAATTAACAGCACCACTACGGTTTTCTACAGTACACAATATCAACCCATGTGTCTTAGCTTAACCCCACACATTCCACCATATAATTTCCTCTAAACTGCACAGTAACTATTACAACACAAATAATGATCCCTACAGTCATATACGACGCTCGGCGAGCTTAATTGGACATCAAAGGCAGACCGCATTAACCTCGGAACGGTAAAATGGCTGCACCTACTAACACAACACATGACCAAACTGACCGCAGATCTGCTATTGTGAATGAGATCTGCACATAGAAATATTCACATAAACACCCCAAAACATATATGAAAGAAATATGACACATATGTTTGCTTAGAGCACATTATGTATCACGCTGAAGTTACAGAGCTCAGAACTACTATCGCAATTGGTCTCAAAACCTTACACTTAGCTAAGCAGCTAACACAGTAAAGCAGTCATATCAAACAACAATGCAAATGAATAAACAGAATGAATAATCTACTTACTCTTGTCAAAGATGCACATGAGAACAACAATGCTGCACAATGGAGAGTGGTAACTTTGGCAAGTGAACGTGGAGAATAAACGTAACTGGCATCTACTCTGTGACTTCTATAAAAACACTGTAGAAGAAGAAAGACGCATCAGGTAGCATGAACAGTGGTACAACACTGCCCCCAAGTGGTCATGAACACAGAAACCAATATGGCAGGCAATAAACGAAAAATATATTTGGAGCCTTTCTAACAGCCGCCCCCGAATGTTCAGAGTACATTCGCTCCAAAGAAAGGTGACACAGTCTTTAGGTCCTACTGTGGGGTGGCGGTAACGGTGGTGCTGTCCTCCTCACCGGTCGGGACAGCTGGCAGGACGACCAGCCTGGCTACTGGTCTAGTGTAGTCTCGATCTCCGATCTTCACATCTGTTGATCGGACGTGGCCATCAGCACTGGGGTGGACCCGGGTGACACGTCCAATGGGCCACAGAGCTCGTGGAAGATGAGGATCCACCAACATCACAACAGAGCCCTCTGCAAGATCAGCTGGGGTAGAGTGCCATTTCTGGCGGGTCTGCAGGCCAGGTAGATAGTTCCGCAGGAAACTGGACCAGAAGCGATCTGCCAGGACTTGAGAATGCCTCCAGCGACGGCGGCTCAGTAGTTCAGTCTCCGGATAGACGATCTGGGGTAAGGATCCATTTGGCCGCCCCATCAACAACACATTGGGTGTCACCGGATCAAGGTCGGTGAGGCTGGAGGAGACGTAGCCCAAGGGCTTAGAATTGAGTATCCCTTCAACTTCAAGGAGCACTGTCCTAAGTACTTCCTCTGGGACTGACTGGGCTCCCACTGTGGTGTACAGGGCCGTTTTCACGGAACGGATTTCTCTTTCCCAGACTCCTCCAAAGTGGGGCGTAGCAGGGGGGTTAAAGTGGAAACTGATCTTCTGTTTGGCGAGCTGCTGTTGCAGATCTGGTGCCAGTGCAGTGAAGGCCTCTCGCAGTTCCCTTTCTCCGCCCGGAAGTTTGTTCCCTGGTCGGAGTATAGTTCGGCAGGAGTCCGTCTGCGGGCGATGAATCGTCTAAGGGCCATCAAAAAGGAGTCGGCGTCGATGGTGTTCAGGAGATCTAAGTGGACCACTCTTGTAGTGAGACACTTAAAGACAATCCCCCACCTCTTCTCCGTGCGCCGTCCCACTTTGACCTGAAAGGGCCCGAAGCAGTCCATCCCCGTCGAGAAGAAGGCCGGCTTGAACATGCGCAGGCGAGCGGGAGGTAGGTCTGCCATTTTTGGTATGGATGGTTTGGCCTTCCACCGCCGGCATTCTGTGCAGGTGTGTTGATAGTGGCGTATCGCTTCACGGCCCCACAGGATCCAGAAGGAGCGACGTATCTCTGCGAACACCCTTTCTGGCCCGGAATGGTGCAGACGGCCGTCGAAGTCTTGGATTAGGAGTCGGATTGAAGGGTGACCAGGATCCAACACGATGGGGTGCACTGTAGCCTGGTCTAAAGCTTCAGCCCGGCGAAGTCTGCCACCGACACGAATTAACCCCTCCGCTTCGTCTATCTCAGGTGACAAGGTAAGCAATCTACTGCTAGATGAAACGGGTTTGCCTGCTTTCAGGAGCCGTAGCTCATCTGGGAAGCTGTCACGCTGGGCACGCTTAAGTATGAGTACCTCTGCATTGCGGTAGTCTTCGGCAGTACAGCTCCCTCTCTGATCTGCCGCCCCTTGCAGCTCCTGCGCTGTAGCTTCTAGCAGCTCCTTCCAGGTGTCACACTGCTTCGCTTCCATGTTTTGTGTGCTTGGTGTGGTTGAGGTGACACCACACAAGGTTGACTTACGGATCTCTGAGGCGTCGTCATCAGGTTCGCTGTTGGGCTTTACTGGCCACTCATCTGGGTGCTGAAGGAGGAATGGAGGCCCTTGACTCCACCTGTTGGGCTCCACAAGGTTTTGCAGGGTTTTGCCTCTTGTGATGTCATCAGCAGGGTTCCTTGCTGAATCCACATAACGCCATGTACGGGGACTCGTGAGCTCCTGAATTTCTGTCACTCTGGTGCCGACGAAGGTCTTGAAGCGGCAGGATTCTGACTGTAGCCATGTCAGCACCATTGTGGAGTCCGTCCACAGGATGGTCTCATCTATTTTCAGGGTGAGCTTCTTCTCTAAGAGCTTTGCCAGTTGAGCTCCAGTGACAGCTCCGCACAGCTCCAATCTGGGCATGGAGAGAAGTCGCTTAGGGGCAACTCTGGACCGGGCCAGGAGGAAGGACAGATAGCTTGGCCTTGACTGTCCACCGTTCTCAAGTACGCCACCGAGCCATAGGCCTGTTCAGACGCGTCACAAAACACATGGACTTCTCGGGTGATGCTGGACTCATCCACCTCCACTGGCCCATATGCCCGAGGCAGGGTGACTTTAGGCAGGTACTTTAGTTCATCCTACCAGTCCTTCCAGGCTTGTAGGAGGTCTTGGGGGAGGAGAGTATCATCCCAGTCTCGTTGTTTTTCCCAGAGGCGTCTGACCAGCATCTTGGCCCGAGTGGTGTAGGGTAGGTTAAACCCCAAGGGGTCGTACTGACTGGCTAAGACCCTGTAGATATTCCTCATAGTTGGAGAGCTGTATTCTATGGGTCGATGCTTGTAGCCTATGGTGTCGGTTTGACAGTGCCAGCTGAGTCCTAGGGTGGATTCTGGGGAGTGTGCGCTGTCTTTTGCAAGCCAGAGCTCGAGGCTGTCAGACCGGGCCTCCTTGGGTAGGTGCTCAACGATGCTTGGCAAGTTGCTGGCCCACTGACGTAGTTCAAACCCACCGGATGCTGGGAGTTCACGAAGTGCGTCTACCGTCTGTCTGGCGGTCTCAGGAGTAGGCAGGCTCTGCAGGAGATTATCAACATAAAAACACTTCTCCATAGATAACCTCACCTTATCTCCTGGCTGGCTATGGTCAGCAACATGTCGCTGCAGGGCGAACGTAGCACAGCACGGGCTGCAGGTGGTGCCGAACGGCAGAACCTGCCATTCAAACACTGCTGGAGGCTCGTCCCTGGTCAAGTCACGCCACACGAACCGTAGGAGGGGGCGATCTTCAGGGAGAAGGCGGACTTGGTGGAACATCCCCTTTATGTCTGCGCTTACTGCGAAGACCTTCTCCCTGAAGCGCAGTAGCACACCCAGAAGTGATGCTCCAAGGGTGGGTCCTGGCAACAGTGACTCGTTCAGGTTCTGGCCTCTGTACTGATGGGAGCAATTGAAGACGATGCGGTTTTTATTGTTGTGGCTCACCATATGGTGAGGGATATACCACGCCTCTCCTTCTTGGTTGACATCCTCAGGGCTCAGCCTTGTGATGGAACCTGCATCCACCAGCTTCTGTATCTCTGCGCTGTAGGCTTTGGCACGCTCTGGATCTTTAGCTAGTCGTCGTTCTGTGCTTCGCAGATTTGACATGACGGCTTCTTTGGGTGCATGTAGGAGAGGCATATCTGCCTTGCGCAGAAGGGGCGTGGCATAGCGAATAACTCCAGCTATCTCCACGCGGGTGGTCTTCTCTTCTAGCAGGGCTATGGCTGCTTGGTCTTGCCTCGACCTGGTTACCCCCTTTTCACTCCTGAAGGGAAGGGTGTCTATCTGCCAGAGTCTTTCAACATGCTGGAGGAGTTCTGAAGCTTGTGGGGTGACCGATGTGAACAGACATTGCTGTGGACGTAGAGACTGCTGGGTGTACCTCGCTGGGCCCTGCAGGGTCCAGCCCAGTCTGGTGCGAACAGCGGTGGGCCCACCTGAAGGACCCTGTCTGACTGGCTCGATGGAGGTGATTAGTTGTGGGTGGTCGGAGCCGATGAGAACCAGGGGTTTGGCGTTTTCAAAGGGCTTAATTGGCAGACCAACTAGGTGGGTATACTTCTTCTGGAGGCAGTCCATTGGGTAAGAGTGGGCTGCCAGCCTAAGGCGAGCTGAGGTGAAGGCCCTTGAGACTAGGAAGCTGGTCTTTGGTTCATAAGCAGGGGAGATGTGGAAGGATACTGAAGAACCCCGGAGGGTCTAGACATCCTGTCTGATGGTCCTCAGAGGCAGGTCTTCCCGTGTGCCTTGAATGCCGAGCTCCCGGGCAGCAGCTGACAGGAGCATCGTCCTTTCAGAGCCATCATCCAGGATGGCGTAGGTGTTTAGGGTGCGATTGCCATAATGGAGGAGCACTCTGACAACCTTCAGCAAGACCCGTTTGTCCTGGTGGTCGATCAACATAAAGAACCTCAGTGGTGGAACTCACCAAGCAGCTCTCCTCCTTGGCTGGCACAGGTTTTGGTGGTCTATCATTGACTTCATGTAGGACCTGTAGATGCTTCCCTTGGCACAGGCTGCAGGCTTGACGATCCTCTGGCTTGGATGCTTGCTTCTCCTTAGCCCCGTTAGATGATGTCTGCTCGTCGAAGTCCTGGCACCAGGATTCATACTGTAGCCACTGGGCGAGATCGAGCAAGGTGGGGACAGTCCCTGGCTCCTTGAATGTGCATCGACAGAAGTCTGCTCGTTGCTCTGGGGGAAGTTTACTTAGCAGTCTCACTACATGGGACCCCCAGCTAAGTTCTACATCACCTTCAGTACCCAAGGTCTTCAGTAGGCCAACTAGCGACTGTACATGGAGAGTGAACCGCTCAAAGGCTGCAGTGTCGCCACGGCTAACATCAGGTGAGTCTAGGACACTGGCTATTTTCTTGAGGGCTATGTGATATGGCTGACCGTATTTCTCATTGAGGGCTGACATCGTGTCAGTATAGGGCATGGGAGAATTGAGGTAGGAGTCTGCAATGAACCTTGCCTCTTCGAACTTCAGGTGGTCTACAAGAATCTGGTACTTGAATAGTTCAGTTCCTTCAAAAGGTAAGAGGTCTCGAGAGCTATTTTCAAGCGTGCAAACTCACATGGGTTGCGTTGGCTGAAGTTGGGGATAGTAGGTCGTGGCCCTCTGTAGATCTGTTCAGTTGTTAGTACTGGTGACTACGCAGGCTGGTAGTGGCTGGAAGGCTGCGTAGGTGTATAGGCTGCTGCGTATGACGTAGCTCTGGGAGGTAGAGGCTGTGAGTATGTAGGTTGGTGGTGGTACAGCGGCCGTGGAGGCGTGTAGAATGCTGCACAGGATGTAGCCCTAAGGGGTGGTCATACTTAAAGATATCAAACACATATATTGTTAATAAGCAGATGTGTCAGACTTCTATGTTACAACAATATTACATAATAATAGTAATCATGTTAATAATAAAAATTGTGCTTGTAATGTTTTCTGTGTGATGATGAAGTCAGAGGAGCTGGTTGAAAGAATGCAGGATGGAAAACCAGTGTGCGACTGGCGAGGCTGTGGATCCAGAAACATCACAGCGAGGTAAGATGGTGGTTTACTTCCCTTTTAACTGTCACTGATTTGTGTTTGTGCGCTCCGACTTCAAAACACTGAGAGAAACATTCACAGCGAAAATGAATTCTTTCCTTTCTGTTGCTGTAATTGTGACTCGTTCAGCTCCGTCTGAAGCAGACTGGAAACAATGGTTCAGGCTTTAAAGGGAAACTAACGTGTTTTTCAACCTGGGCCCTATTTTCAGATCTACTTTTGTCTAAATCAGTGATAGGATGTTCAATATGTGACATTTCTCCAGTACGAAGCTAGGGCTGACCTGCCTGCAGCCCGTGAGCGCGCGCTATATTAAATAATAGAGCACTCAGACAGCGTCAAAAACGTCAAAATACGTCCACTCAAAGTGCATTTTGGTCAAAATTGGGTAAAAATTCGGACATGTTTGTTGTGGCAAGTCAAAACACTCACTCAGAGAGTGAAAGTCTGGCTCTGAAATCTCACGTCTCGCGAGATTTGAGTTGTTGCAGGAAGTTACTGCTGGAGTGACCTTACAAGTTACTCTGAGTTACTCTGTTTGGAGTAGTCATGGCTGAATTTTTACCCGATTTTGACCAACTGGATCTGGTGATTTGAATTTGATGAGCGCCCGTATTTATTTGAACACGGAGTACACGGACGTACACGGACGCAGAGCTCACTGAAACTGAAGAGCGGACGAGGAGAGAGAGCGGCAACAGGCAGAGAAACATGTCTGAATCCAGCTAAAGGTAAACACAGACGTTCATTTCTCCTTTCCGTTATGTTGTCAGATAATTATACTAACAATCCGAGCCTATCTGTGTGGAAAAAAATGCACTTTTAGTGGACGTATTTTGACGTTGTTTGACGCTGTCTGAGTGCCCTATTATTTAATATAGCACGCACTCATGGGCTGCAGGTGTAAGGAAAATGCTCGACTCAGCAAACACTGAAATAACGAGACTCAGAGAACCACGGAGAAAGGTTACAACCAACGGGATCACTTTATTGCAGGTTGTAGGTACAACAGTACACCAGCCGAAACAGCAACACAGTGAAAATAGCGAAACAGCAGAACAGCAGTCACCCTTCAAGTGCTTTTATACTGGGCGTCTGCTCGTTCATGTGTGTGAGTGTATGTGTGTGTGTATGTGTGTGTGAACACACTTGGGTCGTATTTTCTGGGAATCCAAATTCTCCTGTTTTCCTACTTATTCCTAGAGCTGGACTTCGTGCATCAATATTTTCTGTCTCCTTTGTCTCTCTGACATAAACAACCGTTCCCATTGTGAAACTTGGCACATCTGTTCCAACGGTCAGGTCACCCTAACCCAGAACGTTCTACTTCATTTGACCTCCCAAGGCTTGACTTACGCACAAATACTCAAATTATCAAAACTCCTCTTACGGGTCCTTTTTACTGCCAAATCTGATATTTGACCAGCTGCTTCCTAAACCTAGTGTAACTGGCCTTATTTTTCACCTTTGGTATAAAATGATACATTATCTGCCTCTACATAGGCAGGTCAGCCCTAGCTTCGTACTGGAGAAATGTCACATATTGAACATCCTATCACTCATTTAGACAAAAGGAGATCGGAAAATAGGGCCCAGGTTGAAAAAAACATTAGTTCCCCTTTAAGTGTAAACTGTGACACACCTGACATGCCCCAACCTGCCAGATTAAATATCTACCTTCCAGCTTGTCTACACAAGAGAAGTTTACACCCCTCTGATGAGACAGATATGCTTCCATTTTAATCAGTATATTTGTCATGACTCGCTCTTCAGATTAATTTCTGTAGCCTCGACAGTCTGAGAGAGAAGAAACACTTTAAGATTATTTTGGGCCTTTTTGTCTTTTATTGACAGGAAATGTGTGCACACACAGAAAGAGGGAAGATATTAAGTGGGGCGCAGTATTCCTTGGCCACTGTCACACCTGAAATGAACTTTTTGTGACCACCTGAGTCAAGTCAAACTTTATTTGTAGAGAACATTTAAAAACAACCACGGCTGAGCAAAGTGCTGAACAGCAACAGAGTTCTCAAACAGAGAAACAGAAGCAAACAACAAGAACAGAAGTCAAAAATCAGTCATACACCATGGAGAGGAGATGGGTCATCAGCAGCGACTTAAGGTTTCTACAGTCTGAGAGGTTTTTATTTCAGTAGAGAAGCTGTTCCAGAGTTTCGGGGCGGCCACCACACAGGCTCGGTCACCACTGTTTTTGTGTCTCGCTCTGGGAACACCCAGAAGCAAATGATTGGTGGACTTCAGTGCTCTAACTGGAGCACGAAGCTACAAACGTTCTGCTAGATAAGTCGGCACCAGACCATTTAACACCTTAAAAATAATAAAAATGAAATCTTAAAATCAATTCTAAAATGGACAGGAAGTTGGTGGAGGGAGGCCAGTACTGGTGTTATGATCATGGTTTCTTTTTTAAATCAGAAGACGAATGGCTGCATTTTGTTCCAACTGCAGATGACAAAGAGACGACTGTTGTACACCCACATACAAGGAATTACAGTAGTCGAGCTGAAAAGGAAATAAAACATGAATAACGAGAGAGCCTTTGGGACTTTAATTAGATAATGACTCCTGAAACAGCTGATCACTTTAGTTTGTGTGGTTCTGAAACGTTAACAATACAATGTAGATATCAATGACAGTTCACATACTACATTTAATAGCATTCAATAGCAGATCTCCAGCTTAAAGCTACAACACACAAGCTAACAAGCTAACATTGAACTGAAGTCACAGTGGGATATTATAACAGAGGAATGCACTGGAAGCTTAAATAACCATCCAAACACACTGTTTGCATCACTGGTGACAACAGAAGTTACTGACTGTAAGAAACTACCTGACTTACAGTGGCATGCAGAAGTTTGGGCACCCCTGGTCAAAAGTTCGTTTACTGTGAGTAGTTAAGTGAGTAGAAGATGAACTGATCTCCAAAAGGCATGAAGTTAAAGATGAAACATGCTTTTTAACATAAACTGATGTATTATTTTTGTTTTGTACAATTTTAGAGTGAAAAGAAGGAAAGGAGCACCGTGCAAAGATTTGTGCACCCCGAGACATTTGCGCTTTCAGACAACTTTTCCCAGGGTCTCAGACCTTAATGGGCTTGTTAGGGCTCTGGCTTGGTCTCCATCATGTCAAGATTATCTCCCCACCCAGTCGTTATATCATAACTTAATAATCTTTCAGACACAGCACTTTACGTGGCCCGCATGCGCCAGGCTATAAAAGCCCCACCTTGTGCATGCACCCACTGATTCATTGATTCCCACCTGTTGGAGTCGACGTGAGAGCAGAAAGAAAAGAGATAGGAGTTAAGCGTTTTGTCCACTTACCTTTGTTTAGGTTGGAGAGCTAGCCTTTAAACGTAGCTGTTGGCAGTTAGCAGCTAACTCACAGAAGAAGAACGGCAGCTGAAAATGTCCACAAAAAGAGAAAACAATGAGGTCCAGGAGCTCCTTATCCTCTGAGCAGAGGACGAGATCAGCCGCCATATAACAGGGACGCTAAATGATTGTTATTGACATGTGATGTCATTGTTATTGTTTATAAAGATTTGCTGACACGTATGTTATGTCACACTAGAGGCTGACTCACTCAAAGTGTTGCTTTGCCACCTAATGACCCGTACAAAACCTTCGATGTTCTCTAACATGACAGCCGCCCACAGCTAAAACTAGCTTTTGTTCTTGATCTTTAAGGGTTAAATTACATATTTAAACAAAGCTTAGTAAGCAGATGGCACAAAAAAATACAAAAGGAAACATCTGATGACTTAATTCTTATTCACGGAGTGTGATCCCTCAAATTGTTTAGGAGTGATGTGCAAATGAATTTGGCAGCAGATATGCAGAGTCAGGAACTGAACTTTGTTTCTACTGAGGTGATGTCACCTTTTGGTCTTAAACTCTGAACCATTTAACATATTAACAATTTTTAGGTTCTTTAAATTAGATTCAGTTTTATTATGATTGCACCGACTACAACGAGTGAGAACAAAATGCAGTTTAGCATCTTTCTGTTGCTGCTAACCTGTACAGTAGTTTATGCACACCTGAGGGTAAGAAAGTCTAAGATGTATTGAGAAAATATAGATGATTTAATATTCCATATCCCTGACCCTCCCAAATCTAACTGACATCACTATTATTAACCCAACAGAGACAAAAAACAGTTCTGACTCTTCCATACCTGCCAACATTAGGCTGGGAAAACAAGGAAGATTATGGGTGTTGATAAATGTCTGACCCTCAACTCCCCTGCCCCCATATAACCCCAAGCTACGGATGAATATAATAAATACAAGGATGTGAAAGTCATCAGTCGAGCAGTATCAGGTCAAGAGGTAGTAGAGGAGAGGACTCAGTACACAGCCCTGTGGGATGCCGGTGTTCAGGGTGAGGGTGGTGGAAGTATGGTTGTATAACCTGTAACATACTGGGGTCTGTTGGTCAGGAAGTCCAGTATCCAGATGCAGAGGATGGCTTAGCCAGGTTGTTGTAAACATGGTCCAAGGTCTTGTGTGCTCTAGTGGGGCAAGAGACATGTTGGTGGAGTTTGAGGATGACAGTCTGAGTGGTTGGAGTCACCCCCAACAATAAAGGCTGCCTCTGGGTGTGTAGTCTGTTGTGTGTTAATGGCAACATGCAGTTATCTCATTGCAATGGAAAAAGTGTCGTCAGCGCACCACACTTACACAATATCCATTCAGAAGGGGATATTACGATCAACACAATCGGTAAAGGTTTCCCCTGAGTTCATAAATCAAACCTTATTTGTATTTAATTATGTACTTGCTTAAAATGTAACCTCCAAAATGTTTATGAATATTTTGGCCTCCTCTAAAGATGCTGCACGTTTATGTTTCAGTCCAGCTACCCGACAGGACAGACACCAGTGATGCTGTTCCTCCCGAAACCAAAGGTATTGTCCCGTTTTTCAAACATTCAACATGTTTAACTGATTTTAACAGCCAAATTTGAAAAAAGTTGACCTTCTGTTATTAAAACAAAATAGAGTGAATAATAATGAAGGCGTCGTGGAGATGGTTTGCCTTCTGAATGAAGGGCCAGGGCCGGCTCTTGGCATAGGCCATATAGGCGGTGGCCTAGGGCACCACATGCTGGCAGGGGCGCAGCTGCAAGCCCTCAAACAGAATAAAATAAAATACAATAAATAAAATAAAATAAATAAATACTAGTAATAATTTGCAGCCCCGACTGGCGCCCTTTCCTCATACTCTGTCTTGAAAAAAAAATGAACAAATGAAGAAAAAGTAAACAACAACAACCCCCCTGTTGTTTGTCATTATTTGACCTGGCCCTGAACCCGTCCTGCACCGTGCTCAGACACGTCACTGTGGGCGAGGGGGGTGGGACGAGTTATCTGTGCGCATCTCAGGTAGGTAGGTTGTGACTGACAGACAACAAGAGGTCATAATTTGTCATCATGAAAAGACCTCCAAGCCCTCAGGTGCCACATACAGAAAGCGGAGGAAAGCAGAGCGCACTTGATGATGACAAAATCTAAAATGAATAAAGCTGAATAAAGAGGAGGAATAAAGGGTATCCTGCCCTCTCGCCAGTATCGTCTGATGCATCTGTGTAGGTTAAACACACACAAGCACACACCATTTAAACATGTCAAAAAAAGCTATGTTGAGTTTTCATAATACAAATACACTTGCTAAAAAGTCTGTGTAGCGTTATTCAAGCGCAATGTTTGGTGGGGGATGGGGAAGTAAAAACCATATTAGCTATGGTAGCTATTCATTCATTCATTCATTCATATGTTAGCTACATTAGCATCCCAACACTGGTAACTTACCGCACCTAATGCACGATAAATATTTCACAGACTCAAAAATAAATAACATTAATGCTCATGTCGACATCGCAAGATAGGTCTATGAAAACATTTTACACACATCTTAGTTCACTTTAGGTTGGGATACTTACTGTAGTTTCGCGAGTCTGCCGCTGCTGCTTGAAGTCGTGGGACTGAACTTGAAGGCGGAGCTGGACCTGGTGGACCTGGTCCAGCTACGCCCATTGGACTTGCCCGCCCATTGGCTCTGCAGTGAGCACCACTTGACTTGCAAGAGAGAGAAAGAGAGTAGGCTGTAACCATGGCACCGAGCAGGGGAGGGGAAAGCATGCGTTGCACGTGTTCTCCAGCAACACTGGGCTGCCTGCGGATATGCCTGTCTGTAAATCAGGCCCCGGGGGAAAAAATAAAAAAAATGGTCTGAATGCTCCCGGGTATTGGCTGATGCTGATGATGATTAAAAAAACAAATATCGGCCCGATATATCGGCCGGACGATAAATCGGTTGATCTCTAGTCACAAGTTTGCAAAGGAACATTTAAACAAGCCTGATGCTTTTTGGAAACAAGACCTGTGGACTGGTGAAGTTTTTGGACACAGTGAGCAAAGGGACACCTGTCCAACTGTTAAACACGGGGGTGGATGGATGATGCTTTGGGCTTGTGTTGCAGCCAGTGGCACGGGGAACATTTCACAGGTAGAGGGAAGAATGGATTCACTTAAATTCCAGACATCACAGCATCTGTAAAAAAGCTGAAGATGAAGAGAGGATGGCTTCTACAACAGGACAATGATCCGTATCACAGCTCCAAATCCACCTCAAGAGGAGCAAGCTGAAGGTTTGGCCACGCCCCTCACAGTCCCCCGACCTAAACATCATTAAACATCTGTGGATAGAGCTCAAAGAGCAGAGCATGAAGACGGCCCAAGAATCTCACAGAGCTAGAAGCCTTTTGCAGGAAGAAAGGATCAAAATCTTCCAAACAAGAACTGGAAGACTCAGAGCTGGATACAAAACAAGTTTAGAAGCTGTGATACCTGCCAAAGGGGGCGCTACTGAGCACTGACCCTGCAGGGTTCCCAAACTTTTGCTTCAGTCCCTTTTCCTTTGTTGTTATTTTGGAACTGTCAAGGATTGAAATTAAAAATTAATCTTGATTAAAATATTGGAGAAATACATCATCTTTAAAACAATGGCTTTTGGAGATCAGTTCATCTTCTACTTACTTAACTACTCACAGTAAACAGAATGTTGACCCGGATGCCCAAACTTGTGCATGCCACCATAGGCCTGATGTCAGAGAGAACAGAGGGGTCTAGGTTTTTCTTTTGATAAGAGGCTGGACTACAGCATGTTTAAAACCAGCTGGAACACACCTTGAGGTAAGAGAGGCATTTATCAACTCAAGAATACCTGAACCAATAGTATTAAACGCTTCTTTTAGTGGTTGAGGCAGAATCGTAGGCTATCTAGGGGGCAGTTTGGAGGCTGCAGATGATGCTCTACTGCTAATAATACGGTGGACAACACTAACTCAAACTGACTGAAGACAGCTGGGCACAAAAGCCAAACAAAAAGCTCTGGGGCAAAGGAAGTGGAAAGACCTTTCGAGCAGAAAATCTCATTGATAACATTTTTCAAAAAGTTATCACAAAGTGTGGGCGTTTGAATAATATGATCTGTATCACAAGGATTTATTAAAGAGTTAGAAACATTAAAAAGAACCCGAGGTCTATGACTGTTATTGGAAACAAGATACAATATAAACTTTGTTTTGGCAGCTTTAACAGCTCAATGACATTTTATTTGTTTTTCCTTATTTTACTTCCACTTTCTCTCAGCTATGCACATCTGAGAGTGCAAGTAGTTTGATTAAGCCAGGGCTGGCAATGAGGTTTAAAGCGTTTATTCCGAATGGGGCAACGGAGTCCAAGATATCAGAGTGGAGTTCCAAGGGTGACAAGTTCCTCAGCACTGAGATCACAACAGCCATTTACAGTGTAAAACATAGAGTCTTTTAAAACAGTAGAAAACTGCGATGCAATTAAAGAGAGTTATTAACATGCAGGCAGTGTGCAGGAACACAAGATGCAATCTGAGGACAAGGGACTGTAGCAGTTAATAAAACATGCAGATGATCAGACATACATGTGTCACAGATTTCACTGATACCTACATGTAAATCGTAAGACAACACCAGTTCCAGTGTGGGACCCTTTTCATGTGTCGGGCCAGTCACCGACTGAGTGCGAGCCATGCAGCTAGTTATACTGTGTTTCTCAAAAGCTATTGGGTAGTATTGTCACAGTGGGCACATTTTACCTGCCATACATGCCACTCTCCCAGTTCACCCAGTAAATTTCCACTAACCACACCTACCTGCCAACCTGCCACCTGTCCACACATCTCCCACTCCTGCCGGTCCGCCACACCCACCTCATCAAGGTGCTCCTCACCTGTGGATCATTACCTCCCTCCAGAATAAAATCTCCAGCCTCACACCACTGCACATTACTGAACTGGGTGCTGTTTGTGTGTGTCGAGCGGACACCAGAGACTCTCCCACTCTGCCTATTATAAACTGTCCTTCTGTTTGTGGTGCTGCTATATGGTTCTTACCATACCCGAGACAAGTGTTATACAGAGCTCTTGACCTCAGCTATCATGTGAGTGTAGTCAACAACTGGGGCTGCTGTCAGATATGGGTAAAATATGGATACAATTAATTTTCACCCATTTAGAAATTAGATATTTAAAATCTGATTACACAAGTGTGTTTACCATCCCCTTAAAGTCCACAGTGTACTCTCAATTCAGTGTTTACAACTTCCAAATCTGGGAAAAACACTTATATTTTTTAAAAACTACAATTCCCTGGGACCACGCCATGCAGCTTGATACATATCAGCAACATAGTTGTAGTTCTGTATATATATATATGTATATATATATTCTGTATATGTATCTATATTTTGTAAAAAGATAGATCTATTGAATATATCTAATATCTAGTAAAGCCGAACTAGTAATGACACTGCATCTAGATGAACTATGTTAAGAAAAAGTGAGGATGTCGGCTAATTTCAGATACTTTAGCTAGTACTCTAGAAACTGCATTTTTGGGACGGTAGATCTTCCGGTTGTAGAGTTGTCAAATAGTGTCGTAAAAAAGTAAATCTACTGAATACATCAAATATCTAGTACAGCCGAACTATCATGTTGTTGTTATTATTATTATTATTATTGAGGGGAAATTATGACAGAGGAATATATTTGCTGTTTTAATATCAAGGACACTTGAACCAGGGAATTCGTGTGTCCACCACGACAAAGGATCCTAATTGACTTTACATTGGCATTGTTTCCGTGGTACCACAGAATGCGGTGTTAAGAGGTCGTGGTCATTTCACGTATTTCTGTGAGATCAGGTTGCAGTTCTATTAGATTTATATTTTTTTTTTCAACAAAGTAGCATGAAGCAGGACTAAGCACTACTTTGCTATTTTATTTTCTCTTGAAGGCCAAAAGCTTAAAAAGTGCTGCTGCACCAGGCAAAGATATGCGTACCCCATAATATTGGTCCACCATGACCAGAAAGTAATCTACGTTGCCCCTGTTGAGTCTGAGGTTTGACAATAGGCCAGAGTTTTCTTACCAGCACCCCAGCAAAACATTTCCCAGGGAGGCTGTGCAATGTGACACCCTTTAGTTTGAGCACCTCTGAACCTGAAGTGTGAACTGTGATAACATCAGTAGGCATGTCATATTCTACAGGATGGAAAGCATCTTGCACACACTAGCCCTCTGTGTCTTCACATCATTCATAGTTGGTCCATGATTGGTTTTTGAATAAAAACAAATGTAGCAGAGCAAAAGCTCAGATAATTAATGCAATCTACCATCTTGCTATTACTGTTTACTGCATCATTGTGCATCACCCTCTGTTGATGACACACCCTTGATTACAATGGTTCTGCTCAAAAGTGGTGGAAACACAGGCTGGTTCACTAGATAGCACCAAGGGTTCAATAATCAATAACAATAATTAATATTGAAGCTTTTTGACTACTTCTGCGCAAAGCTCAAAGACACCGAGCAGTTTAACAACTAAAAAAGGATACCATCACCTACATGGATCGCATCAATAAGACCTTGTTGCCAGGAAAACTCAAGTTGTGGTGCTTTCAGTTTGGCATACTCCCAAGACTCTTGTGGCCTTTCACTGTGTACGAGATCCCCATCACCAAGTGGAAAAGTTGGAACGGGTGTAAGCACACAGCTGAAACAGTGGCTTGGAGTTCCACGTTGCCTAAGTTCCATGGGACTGTACGGGAATGGAAAATTGGAATTACCAATTGCAGGTCTCGTGGAGGAATTCAAATGCACCAAAGCAAGGCTGGTCATGACCCTCTCTGAATCGGAGGACACAGTCATTCGAACAGCGCCCCCCAGGTGGGGACGGGAAGGAAGTGGACTCCATCAGAAGCTGTTCAGAGTGCAAAGTCTTCTCTTCACTTCAGAGGTGTGGTTGGCCAAGTCCAGCATGGGAGAGCAGGTCTGGAGCTCATCCCAAAAGCTCCTCTGTGGCACAAAGCAACATCAGTGCAGAAGAGACGGCTTGTGGTTGAGGAAATCAGGAGGCAGGAGGAGGCAGAGCGACATGCCAAAGCCGTCTCAATGGCAAGGCAGGGGAGATGGACCAACTGGGAGAGCCTGGAGAAGAAAAAGCTCAGCTGGCGTGACATCTGGCAGATGGAGGGAGCATGGCTGAGTTTTATCATCAGAGCCACATAGGACCTGCTACCTTCTCCCGAAAATCTGAAACTGTGGTACGGAGAAAATCCTGCCTGTTCCCTGTGTCAAGCACCTGCATCCCTTAAGCACATTCTGTCAGGGTGCACTACAAGTCTCACCCAAGGGCGCTATACTTGGCAGCATAACCAAGTACTCAGAGAGCTGGCATCAACACTGGAACAGAGGCGAACCACCACAAATAACCTTCCACAAACATCAGCAGGAATGGTCCACTTCCTATATTTCATCCCAGCAGGCCAACCTCAAGAGCACCAAACAACACCAAAGGATGCAAGCATCCTGCAGTCTGCTCGAGATTGGAAATTGGAAGTGGACATTGATGAAAAGCTTGTGTTTCACCCAGAAATAGTGGCTACAACCCTCCGGCCAGACATGTTCCTGTGGTCTTCAACAGCAAAGATGGCTTATGTCGTGGAGCTGACAGTACCATGGGAAGATGGGGTTGAAGAGGCTTACGAGAGGAAGAAAAACAAATATTCTGACCTGGCAGCTGAAGCATCCCAGAATGGCTGGAAGACCATCATCTTCCCAGTAGAGGTGGGATGCAGGAGATTCGTTGCAACATTTACCACCAGTCTGTTGAGGAAAAAGGGGGTGATGGGCCGCTCCCTCCAACAGGCTTTTAAGACCGTGTCAAGTGCTGCCGAAAAAAGCAGCAATTGGCTCTGGATCAAACGGAACGACAACAACTGGGCACCAAGATAAAGACAGATGATATGCGTCCACACGTACACCTGGCTCAGGGAGAAGGACACCCCTGCCATGCAGAGTCCATTGGGGGACATGGAGGGTATGGCATGGAGGGGGGTGTACCTGGGACGCTGGGTACATGGCTGAGCCCTTTGGAAACGCGTCAGGCTTCAATCAACAGGCCAACGCAATGACATACATACCATCCCTTTCATCACTCCACACCGACTGCTACCTTCAAGAGTTACCTACTTACCAAAGGGATTGAAACATCTAGTTCTATTAGCTTTACTAATGTGATGTCTGCCAGAGAGATGGACATGGTCTCCCCTGAGCCTTCAAGCCCTGTATCCTCAATGGAGAACCATCTCCAACATGACTACGCTCAGCAAGTGTCCCCAGGCCTGCCTGGTACTTTTCACCTGTGAGTTCAGCCCCTATCCAGAGTTTTGGATCCATCTCCCGAACCATCTCCTTCCCCATGATTAGGCCCATGCCGTCGTCCACTGCCCAGGTGGCAATGCACCCGACCCTAACATCCAGTGTTGTGAGCGGTGGGTCCACAAGGCACCACATGTTGTCCATTCAGGGTGAACCTGACTGGGATCCATGAGTGTGGGCCCAGCCACCGGGCAACCACCGCTGCTCCGAGGCATGTCTCCCACAGAGGGCCCCAAGCCCCCATTCTGGGCCTGTGGTGACACTACCAGGAGCCGTTGCCCCCTTACAACACAACTTCCATGGTCATGGGAATATGCAAACACCTCCACTGTGTGATGTGCAAATAAATCTGGCAGCAAAGATGCAGAGTCAGTGTTTCTACTTTGGTCCCATTATAATTTTCATTTTTATTAACAAACTTTTTTACCTTCTTAGTTCTGTAGGTCAAGAAAAGTCCAACAAATGTTGTCTGGTCAATGTGTGTCTGTCTCATGTCTCATTTCTTTTTTTTTTTTTTACTAAGCTTTATTTGTTCTTGATCTTTCAGGTCTTTGTTAAATCAAACTCTCTGAACCCCTCATGCATATTTTAGGTGTTGATGAGTTATGGTTCCTGGTTCATGATTATTTTGTCTGTTCTCAATCAGCTCAAACTCAGAGGGGAGCAGAAAGCTCGACCGCTCAGCAAGGAGGTGTCATCATCAATCCTAAGTTAAGCGGTGTGCATGTAGGAGGGAATGTGAACATCATTGTCGGCAATACACGCGGTAAAAGTTTCCCCTGAATTTATAAATCAGATAAATGCCATATTTATTTGTTGGTCTGTTTGTTTATCTATGTGCATGATTAAAATAAAACCAAGAAATGCCTTTACGTTTTGTATTTCTCAAGACATGTTGCACGTTTGTGTTTCAGGCACGTCTCCTGACAGGCCAGAGGAGCCGGATGCTGTTTCTCCCAAAAACAAAGGTTTGTGTCAACAGATTTTTCACAAACAAAAGGACAAAAAGTACACATAACTTCTGGTATTAAAACATGATGAGAGAGTTTTAATGAAGGTGTTGTGGAGATTTGGAAGCTAAAAATGTGACATTACCATCCAGCACTCAGTGACCATCACATTTTTTTTCTACGCCCGGTCATCTGTCCGTCTTTTAGTTAACATGACATTTTCCTTTCTCGTTAGCTACTGGAATGTTTGCTATCAGCCTACGAGCTCACCATATGTTTCAACTAAAGATTACTAGCTTCAAAAATCTCATCATGTAACCACTTATATGAGTGAAGCTGGACATCTTTAGATCAAACTTTCAAACGTTAGCTTAAGCAGCCTTGTTTGAAATGTGGACTGTGGTTAGCTAGCTAGCTATAGCACATAGCATACTCCCTGGAGATTTCGAGGGCTGCAACAATTTCTGTCCTTATTTTTCCTTTTGAAACTAACAATCATGAAAATAGTGACTCTGTAAGATCCCAAGTTTTTGCAAAATCTTATGCTGTGACTAAAAACTGTCTGACTCATGACACACTGACTGTAGATGTAAGAGGGTGTCAGACTTTATTCTTTTAAAAGTATTTTCAGAGTATTCTAGTGTATGATAGACATTAATCTCTTATGATGCAGCATAGATTATTTTAAATACTTGAAAATGCATCACACTTGGCACCAACAATGTTTTAAGATTGTTGATTAAGTGCATCAGTAATCATTATGTGTGTTCAGGAGTGTGGTCATAGAGCATTATAAACACATTATAATTCACTATGAATGCCCCTCTGATTCATTATAGATGTGGTCTTCATAGAAAGTGTTACCAATTTATTAATTTATTTATCCATCATTTTTGAGTCCTGTTGGGTTCATTCACAAATATTGCCTGTACTTATTCAGACCTCATATCTGTCCAAGTAAACTGGATCTTAGAAAAAACAAAAGGCACATTTAAGTCTGGCCCCCGGCTGGCTCAGACTCAGTTCTTGTGTTTTTTTTCTGTTTGAGTTTGTCTAAAACCCTAGCACATATAAATACCATATTTACTAACTTGGGAGACTACAAGAAAATAATGTAACGATGACTTTATTAATGTTTCAGGAAACATCCAAAGGTGCAAAGATGATCTAAAATCTTTCCTTGAAAATACAACAAAGAATCTGTCTCAGGGAAAAGAGGAAGATGGATCAACTCCTTTAAACAGAATCTATACAGAGCTTTACATCACAAAGGGAGGCAGTGGGGAGGTTAACAGTGAACATGAAGTGGTTGAATTAGAATGTAAAAGGAGTCCGAGTGAGGAGAAGAAAATCCTGCTCAATGACATTTTTCAACCTTTATCAAACGAAGAAGACCCTCCACAGAGAATTCTGACGAAGGGAATCGCTGGCATTGGAAAAACTGTGGCTGTGCAGAAATTCACTCATGACTGGGCAACAGGAAAAGCCAACCAAACTATTGACTTCATATTTCCAATCTCATTCAGAGAATTGAATCTAATAACAGATGAGCATTGGAGTCTTATGACGCTGATAGGTAACTATTTTGAAGAAGTGAAGGATTTGTCAACGTCAGTCTACAACAGTTCAAGAGTTTTGTTCATATTCGACGGCCTGGACGAAAGCAAGTTACCTCTGGACTTCGAGGAGAATGGGACGTGGCGCGATGATACAGAGACCACAACACTAGACGTCCTGCTAACCAACTTAATCACAGGGCAACTGCTGCACAAGGCCTCAGTCTGGATCACAAGTAGACCAGCTGCAGCCACTAAGATTCCTACCAAGTTCATCAACAGGGTGACGGAGGTACGAGGCTTTGATGATGAGCAGAAGGAGGAGTACTTTCAGAAGACAGTCAGTGACAAGACTATGGCTCAGAAGATCCTCGATCATCTTCAGTCAAAGCCACTGAGAAGTCTGTACATCATGTGCCACATCCCAGTCTTCTGTTGGATTTCAGCCACAACTCTCCAGAAACTCCTCACAGAAACAAAACAAAGTGAGCTGCCCAAGACTGTGACTGAAATGTACACACACTTCCTGATCACCCAGACAAAGCTGAAGGTTTATCAGGAAGGTGAAACAAACAGAGATGTGATCATGAAATTAGGAAAGCTGGCATTTGAACAGCTACAGAAGGACAACATCATCTTCTGTGAAAAGGACTTGAAGAGTTGTGACATTGATCAGGAACAAGCTGCAGTTTATTCAGGTCTTTGCACACAGATCATAAGAAAAGAATGTGGTCTTCACAAAGAAGAGATTTACTCCTTCATACATTTAACTGTTCATGAGTTTCTGGCAGCGCTGTATGTATTAGAGACCTTCTTGAACAGCAGAGAAAATCTGCTTCCTGGGAAGCGAAGTGTGACAGAGATGTTGAAGAGAGGACTTCCCATCATCCTCCTCCACAAGAGGGCAGTGGATTTAGCTTTGGCCAACGATCATGGAAAATGGGACTTGTTCCTGCGCTTCCTGCTCGGTCTGTCACAGGATAAAAATCAGGAGCTTCTTCAGAAAGCATTTGGATTCAAAGAGAGACGTCCACAGAGCAACCAGGAGACGATCACCTACATTCACGAGAAGATCAAGGAACTTTCCAACGTCGACAAGAGCATCAATCTGTTCCACTGTTTAAATGAGTTGGGTGACCGGTCTCTGGTAGAGCAAGTCCAAAAGTACCAGAACTCAGGAGATGTTGGTAACTTGTTACCTGAACATTGGTCAGCTCTGGCCTTTCACCTGCTCGCTTCTGGTGAAGACCTGGATGTCTTTGACCTGAAGAAATACTACGGATCGGAGGAAGCTCTGGGGAGGCTGCTGCCAGTGCTCAAAGCATCAAAGACAGCTTTGTAAGTATCTGACCTCAAGAAACCCAACAGCTCTGAAGCTTTAAGAGTAGAAGGACAGAGAGTGTCTGTAAAATGTTAACAGTCATTTTGTTTTTCACTTCAGGTTAAGTGGCTGTAACCTCACTGACAGATGTTGCAAGAACATTTCATCAGCTCTCAGCCTGAAGTCTTCTAGTCTGGAGGAGTTAGACCTGAGCAGAAATAAACTGCAGGACTCTGGAGTGACGCTGCTCTCTGACGGTCTAAAGAGTCCCAACTGCAAACTCCAGAGACTCAGGTGAGAACATCCAGATGCACAGTTAGTGTGTGAGGTGACAAGTAATACTGAGTGATGGACACTTACACTGAGAGTGATTCTGTTTTCCTTCATATCACAGCAAACATAGACGAGAGTTTACCTTTAAATGTCTCATATCACATGGTGATCACGCACATTTACAGTCTTCAAAGATTTAAACTAATCTTTTGCCAAAACAAGATCAGCACAGTTTCAAGGTGAATAATGGTCAGAAAATATCATGATGTCAGAGTGAAGCTGACCTTTGACCTTTTGGATATTAAATGTAGGGCTGCAGCTATCGATTCTCTTAGTAATCAAGTATTCTATCGATTATTCAGTGATTAATGGAGTAATTGGATCAGAAATACTGCCTGTTTTCATTAAATGACTTTGGCTTCATTTCAGGGCAAAAGTCATATGTAAAAGAGAAAACAATAAAAAGTCTCAGAAATGAGAGAAATGAGCAACACATTAGTTTGCTTTTTTGAAAATTCAATATTTTTATTGCTTTAATTGCAAAAACATTTGTCTGCACTTTAAACAGCTGTGACAGATCAGATGATGCATCTGCTGTCTGTGAACTCAACTGCTTGCTCAGTTGAACATGGTGGAGCCCTCTGCACAAAGCTGTCCAAAGTACGACTCTGCGACTTGAGAGTACAATAAAAAAAATTTAGGGCTGTAGTCTCCTGGTCGACTGGTCAATTATTTGGTCGCTATGCTCTCGTCCGACCAAATTCTCATTGGTCGAATAATTGCTGTGTTACTCTCATAAAGAGAAAAGTGCTACATCAACAGCTTTCCAGGATTAATCCGTTATTTCCTGCGGCGGGGGGACAGGCTAAGATACCTGTGAAAATGGGGGTGTTTTCAAAACGTTGAACTCGCCCACCCTCACGCTGAGCATTGCGGTGATATTGAATTTGATGTTGACGTCACCCTGTTGTGTCGGGTCCGCTCGGCGTTTCTTCTGTTTTTGTCTCTCGCCCTTTTCTTGTCCCTCTTCCTTCATCGTTTTGCAAACGGTGCTACATTCACGTTACAGCTGTGTAGACTGTCAACAGCAATGTAATATAGCACTTGTGTAACAGAAACAACCATCCATGCGACACACAGTGCGCTGTATAGTTGTACTGGATTTAAAGCTTGCCTCGAGGCTTTTTAGAAATTGAATTATTCAAGTTACTCGAGGAATCGTTTCAGCCCTAATTAAATGTCATCTCTTCATTATTTTATCCTGTCAGACATTTGTGTGAAACTTTGTCATAATGTCGTATGAGCTCTTGAGTTATGGCCAAAAATGTGCTTTGTAAGGTCACAGTGACCTTTGACCTTCGATCATCAAATTCTAATCTGTTGATTGTTTTGTCCCTCTAATGTACCTTTTGATACCAAACATTATACTAATTATTATTCGTATTAATTATTATAATTCTACCACTGTTGCATATCCGAGTCCGCGGCCCATAACCTGTGACTCTGCAGACTAATAACAGGAGTGACAGTGAGCTGGGCGGAGGCACAGAGGCACAGCCTACGTTAGCCTCTGTGAAAACAGTACAACAGCTTGTATCGTCTACAGCACATCATGTTTCAACAAACATGCAGTTAATGGCAACAAAAGAAACATGGAAATACAAAAGCAACACACTGCTTATTTGAAAATGTAACAAAATAACTGACAAATTAAAGTGCAAAACTAATGCGTTACGTTAGATGCTACAATGAAAAAGTAATCTGAGTACTCTGACGCTACACTCAACACTGCCTATGGGGGGCGCTGTGGAGCCGCGGACCAAGATGGCAGCTTAGAGTGGGTGCTCCTCACAACTTTGCTAAAAGTTTATAAAGTCCCAGTCATTAACGCTTCTTAGTAGTTTTACAAGATGTCTAAACAAACGATGCTTAAAGACTGTGAGAATAGCTCCAGTTCCCGTGGTTCTCTAAGACCTAAAACTACAACTACGACTACTGCGGTAGCCGAGGATGCTAATGATGAGGCCAGCCCACAGACTGAATTAGCTACGGTGCTAAGTGAGCTGCAGTCACTCCGTACAACTGTCATCGCGATTAACACCAAGATAAGTACCCTGGATGGTTTTGGGGCAAAACTCGACAACGTGGAGAGATGCATAGCTGAGATGAATGGCTCGGTTGATGCTGTGCAAAAGAGTTTTGCGGCCCTTCAACAAGATATCACTGCTAATGCTAGGTGGCTCACGGAGGCCGAAGGCCGCATAGGGGACACTGAAGATAGCCTGGAGAGTGTGAAAATGGAGCTGGCTGACGCCGCTAAACGTATTGCTTATTTAGAGTCTAAGACGGAGGACCTAGAAAACCGTGGTCGGAGAAAGAACTTAAGACTGGTAGGGCTCCCCGAAAACGCTGAAAAGACCCAGTCCATGACTGATTACATCCAGCACATGTTGCCGATCTGGCTGGGGATTGACGCCGCCAGGTCGTTCACTTTGGAAAGAGCGCAGCGCACGCTGGCAAGACCAAGACCGGATCAGAGCAGAGCTGTAATCATCCGTTTCCTGCGTTTTCAAGACCGCGAGGTTGTCTTCAACACATCCAAACAACGCTCACTCACTCACGATGGTCACAAGATCTTCTTTGCTCAAGATTTATCAGCAGGAACCATGAAGGCACGGAGCCCATTCAATGCAGTGAGGAAAAAGTTCATCGAAGCTGGAACTTTTCGGGGATTCACCCTACGCCCTTGCAAGAAGAGGGCTCTGCACAACGGAAAAATAGTGCTTTTCTCCACACCAGAAGAAGCTGAGAACTTCCTCCTAAACCCCTAATCTTTTAAATGGCCGAGGAGTGTAGGTAACCACAGCAGGACTGATATGGACAATAATATAGGTGCACTGTGGTTTAATATAGGTTTTCTTATGTTGTATTTATATGTTTTGCATTTTCTAATTTATTTTGATTATATGCAAAGTTGCTACTACCGTATTTGGTGGACACTTTATTTTTTTTTGCACCTATTATAGACCTATACACTTGTTTATTTGACACAGGACACAGGCTGCTGAGGCAGTTAAATCAAGAAGCGTTAATAATACTATGCTTCATATATATAATTCTGGGACGATAAATGTTTGAATGTTCAGATCGGGATGCAGAGTTGGGGGGGGGACCACACGGGCTGTCTGAGAGATGTGCCTACCGTTAAACCACTCCTCATTAGTGTGGATTTGGTACTTGCTACAATAATCCTTATTTTAAAACCTGGGAAAACACCGACTAACTGCTCTTCATACAGGCCTGTTAGTCTTATGGGAGTTGACACAAAAATATTGTGTAAAGTTCTTGCTAAAAGGCTAGATCCATATATTCCCTCTTTGGTACATAGCGATCTAAAATAAGGATTATTGTAGCAAGTCTTAAAGTTGGTGGTAAGATACCATTATTAAATGACTCATTAAACATATACAAAAGTGGGGTCAACAACTGCTTCTGGAAGGTTTTATAGAACTCTATTGGCAGGCCGTCAGGGCCTGGAGCTTTGCCTGAGTTGATACTTTTAATGGCCCGCAGTAGCTCTTCCATCGTTATATCACTATCCAGGTCCTCTTTAACCTCCTCTGTGAGCTTTTTAAACTGAAGATGATTAAGAAAGGTATCTCTATTGGCGGAATTGGAGGAACATTCTGACCTGTACAATGATTGATAAAATTCCTTAAATGCGTTATTAATATCTTGAGGGTCGTTTGACATCTCTCCTGATTGTGTAGTTATCCCATTAATGGCTCTTTCAGATTGTATTTTTTTAATTCTCCATGCTAACAATTTGCCAGCCTTTTCTCCCTGATCATAAAAGGCCTGGTTCAACCACAGTAAACTTTTTCCTGCTTTATCAGATGTTAATTTATTGTATTCCGTTCTTAAAGGGTCATCTTTGTCATTTATATCTATTTCCAAAGATTTTATTTGCTTCTCTAATCTATTAATTTCTGCTTTTTGTTTCTTGTTTTTAGTGCTTGTGAAACTAATAATTTCCCCTCTAATATATGCCTTGAAGGCTTCCCATCTAATGCATGCGTTAGTTTGATTAGTATTGACCTGAAAGTAGACGTCAATCTTATCTTCTACATATTTAACAAATTCCAGGTTTTGAAGCCACCTCACTTGCAGATGCCAGTTAGGGGGAGACTGTTGAAGCCTCTCTATATGTACAGACATAGAAATGGGGGAATGATCACTAATGACTATACAGTCATACCAACAATTCTTAATTTTGGATAACAGTTCTTGTGATACTAAAAAATAATCAATACGAGACCTGGACTTATGTATTTCTGAGTAACATGAGTATTCTAATTTATCTGGGTTAAGTTTTCTCCAGATTTCTGCTAAGTTCAAGTCTGTGATATGTTGTAAAATTGTTTTTCTAGATTGTTTTTTATGGGGGTCAGATTTTGTAGAACGGTCTATCACCGGGTTCAAAGTGCAGTTGAAATCCCCACCGATAATATTTAAGCCATACAATGAGGACAAGGTTAAGAAGAAATCTTCAAAAAATTTTGGGTTGTCCTCATTAGGACCATATATGCTGACCAGATTCAATGCAAGAGAAAGAATCCCACCCTGAGCGATTACAAACCTTCCTTGGGGGTCCCAAATAATATTAGTAAGTTGAAAAGGAATTGTTTTGTGGATAAGAATTAGTACCCCCCGAGCGTAATTGTTGTATGTGGCATGTATAACTTGACCAGGCCACCTACGTTGTACTTGTTTAATTTCAGTGACTGTAATATGAATTTCCAGAAGAAAAATTATTTTAGAATGTAGGTTTTTAAGTCTGTTCATTACCTGTTTCAATTTAGTTAACTTATTGAGTCCCCTGACATTCCAGCTTGTAAATCTTAAATCAAACAGTTTTGAACTTTCCATGTTGCTTTAAGTGCCATGAGACAGATGACTGTGTTGGGTGCGACAAAAAATAAATAAATAAAATAAACGAAAGTAGTAAGAACTAAACCAGATATATAAAAACACTTAACCTTTGAAATCCCGCCCCCCTTCCCTTACTTAAACTAAACGACGTAAGGGCAAATACCAATCCACACTAATGAGGAGTGGTTTAACTGTAGGCACATCTCTCAGACAGCCCGTGTGGTCCCCCCCCCAACTCTGCATCCCGATCTGAACATTCAAATATTTATCGTCCCAGAATTATATATATGAAGCATAGTATTATTAACGCTTCTTGATTTAACTGCCTCAGCAGCCTGTGTCCTGTGTCAAATAAACAAGTGTATAGGTCTATAATAGGTGCAAAAAAAATAAAGTGTCCACCAAATACGGTAGTAGCAACTTTGCATATAATCAAAATAAATTAGAAAATGCAAAACATATAAATACAACATAAGAAAACCTATATTAAACCACAGTGCACCTATATTATTGTCCATATCAGTCCTGCTGTGGTTACCTATACTCCTCGGCCATTTAAAAGATTAGGGGTTTAGGAGGAAGTTCTCAGCTTCTTCTGGTGTGGAGAAAAGCACTATTTTTCCGTTGTGCAGAGCCCTCATCTTGCAAGGGCGTAGGGTGAATCCCCGAAAAGTTCAAGCTTCGATGAACTTTTTCCTCACTGCATTGAATGGGCTCCGTGCCTTCATGGTTCCCGCTGATAAATCTTGAGCAAAGAAGATCTTGTGACCATCGTGAGTGAGTGAGCGTTGTTTGGATGTGTTGAAGACAACCTCGCGGTCTTGAAAACGCAGGAAACGGATGATTACAGCTCTGCTCTGATCCGGTCTTGGTCTTGCCAGCGTGCGTTGCGCTCTTTCCAAAGTGAACGACCTGGCGGCGTCAAGGATTTCACAACATTAGAAGGGTCCTCAACATAATCCACTCTTAAAATAATGCCAGGGATACAGCGCTGTTATCTCTAGATGCTAGGCAAGCGTTTGATAGAATCAAGTGGCCTTATTTGTTCAATTTGCTACCAAGATATGGACTTGGGGGAAAATTTCTGAAATGGATAGAATTATTGTACACCAACCCTACAGCACGTGTAATGACGAACAACAATTTATCAAGTCTGATAACGTTAGAGAGGTCAACCCGTCAGGGTTGTCCTCTCTCCCCATTATTGTTCATTTTGGCCATTGAGCCTTTAGCCATGTCCATTAGAGCTGAAGCCAATTTGTCAGGTATAACAATCGACCATGAACACAGGATATCGTTGTATGCGGATGATGTGATTCTTTTTTTGTCAAACTTATCAAACAGTGTCCAGACATTATTACATTTAATTAACAAATTTGGTCAGTTTTCTGGGTATAGTATTAATGATGCAAAATCCTCTATACTTTTCTTGAACAAAGACGAAAGAATTAATCCAGTTATAAGTACACCTTTTTTTAATGCGAAGGAGGGCTTCACCTATCTTGGAATTAAGATTACCCCCCAAATTAATACAGTTGTTAAAGCAAACTATGACCCATTGATGAAAGAGGTACGAGACTCGCTTGAAAATTGGACAACAATGCCAATATCAATGATTGGCCGGATCAACTTAATTAAGATGACTATCTTGCTGAAATTTTTATATCTGTTTCAGTCACTCCCAATACCACTGCCAAAATCCTTTTTTAAAGAAATTAATAGTGTATTTTGTGGGTTTATCTGGAACAACAGAAAATCTAGACTCAGACTCAGATTATTGTATCTGCCATATGATAGGGGTGGATTACAGATGCCCAATTTACAGTGGTATTACTGGGCCGCTCAGCTGCGCAGCACTATGTTTTATTTTGTCACACAATCTCCTCCAGCATGGGTTTATATTGAACAGGCATCAATATCTAAGCTGCCATTAAGCCTATATTTATATTCAGCAGATTTTAAAACCTTAAAGAAAAAAACAACTATTCCCTTCCTTAAAAACTCCATTGGTATATGGTTTAAAGCTCACAGACATATTGGTGATACACCCCCCATCTCTCAATTTTCACCTATTTGGGATAATGCGCAGTTCACTCCTGGCAGGGCAGATGGTGGTTTTCAGGTTTGGGCCAGCAGGGGGGTGCAAGAAATTGGAGACTTATATGTTCAGGGCACTTTACTAACATTTAATGACCTTTGTTTGAAATATTCAATTCCAAAAAAACACTTTTTTAAATACTTACAGTTGAAGCACTTCATCTCATCAAAACGCCGCCAGGCTACACATGAGCCGCCGCTGTCCTGCCTTGAGGGTATTGTGTTAAAACACATGCATGGGAAACGACAAATTTCTATACTATATACAGCACTTGTCTCGCACGACAAGGAATCTAGTCATGATAGAAGGAGGGCATGGAGTTTAGATATTAACGAAAATATTGAAGAAGCTGAGTGGGCGACAGCTTGTTTACAAGCTCAAACACAAACCATTAATACTCGAATGAAACTACTGCAACATAAGTGGCTAATGAGGACATACATAACCCCTGAGAAACTTCATAAATGGTCCCCTGTCATTCCAGATACATGTGTGAAGTGTTTGACTGAGAGGGGTACTTTAATTCATTGTGTTTGGGAATGTCCTAAGTTGGTAGCTTTTTGGAAAATGGTTGTCCGCACTCTAAGTAAAATCATAGGTATCCAGGTACCCTGCTTAGCAAAACTTTGTATTTTAGGGATATATCCAGATAACTTTTCTTTTAACTCTAAGTGTAAGACTCTCATAAACTTTGGCCTCCTGCAGGCCAGGAGGATGGTTGCCCTATCATGGAGAGAGACTGAAGTATCTTCTAAACAGTCCTGGATCAGAGAGATGGTAATGTGTGTTACATTAGAAAAGCTAACCTATGTAACTAGAGGTAAAGCGCAAGAATTTGAAGAGGTGTGGGCACCTTTAATGGACTTTCTCAGACAACAGTGAATACTTATTTGCAAAGCTGTTGAGTGTGACAGTTTTTTTTATTTTATTTTATTTTTTTTTGTTTGTTTGTTTTTGTGTGTGTGTATGCAGTGAGGTCAGTTTGCATCTCATTGTGCAATTAGTGTGGTATGTGTTGATGTGTTTTGTATGTATCTATTGAAAATCAATAAAAAACATTGTTCAAAAAAAAAAAAACACTGCCCATATGTTTAAAAGGGTCAGAGGTCAGGGTCTGGAGCTGCCACTGCATGTTACCACCTATAAGTTCAAACTGTTTTTCCCCAACAGACTGGCTGACTGTCAGTTTACAGAGAGAGGCTGTGCTGCACTGGGTTCCAGTCTGAAGTCAAACCCCGCCCACCTGAGAGTCCTGGATCTGACAGGAAATGACCTCATAGACGGTGATGTCACAAAGCTTTGTGAGTTCTTGGCAGAGCCACGTTGTGGACTGGAGACACTGAGGTGAGTATTGTGGTCATTATTTAAATAAAAGTGAAAAAGCAAATGCTGTCACACATTCAGGTGTGCAGAGACAGTTTTCAGGTATTTGAGGCCATTTTCACACTAAAAGTCCTCTGTTTAGATTATTCTGAAATAAATCAATGACTCATCACACACTGTAATGTAGTTGGACTGACATAGAACAGATTTCTAAGTGTTCATTCATGTAGAGTTTCTGTCATCATTACAACTTCTCCTGTGAAGATGTGGCCGGCCCAATAAAAATCAATAGCTTGGATTCAACTCAAATATGAAACATGAAAGATGTTCAAAAATAAAGGCACCCACAGCGCCACCTGCTGTTAAAGGAGCCCAAGGACTCCATGTGAGGCTCCACAGGTTCTTATGAAATCAGCAGTGAGCAGAGTTAAAAAACACAAGTGAGATTAAAAGATTTATTCCATAAGATCAGTAATAAAAGACAGCTGTCAGAATAATTAAAAGCTATTAAATATCTCTTTAAACCAGTTCACTTCAGGGGCAGTAGGAAAAAACTGTTGCATGCAGTAACTGGGGCACAGCCATCTTGGGATTCAGTGATTTCAAAATCAATCCAAAAATGGATGCAAGACTTTAAATGTCTCCACTTTCTAGGAAATCAAATAGACACATATGTTGAAATAAACACAGCCCAGACCACTGCCATAATCAGATGGGAAGCCTTTAAGGCATTTATTGGAGGCCAAATTATGAGCTATACAAGTCAGAAAGCAAGAGAATCAGGGGGAGATTTCGAGAAGTGGAATCCAAGATTCAAATTCTAGGCAAGGCAAGTTTATTTGTAGAGCACAATTCATACACAAAGTAATTCAAAGTGCTTTACAGAACAAGAAAATGCATTAAAATCACAATACAAAATAAAAACATAAATAATCATTATAAAATGAACTTTAAAAGAGAAGAGTGCAGATAAGATCCTTTCAGTCATATGCACAGTGAAATAGAGCTGTTTTGAGCCTAGATTTGAACATTGTCAGAGTAGAGGCCTGTCTTACATCTTCAGAAAGACTGTTCCAGATTTTAGCTGCATAAAACTGGAATCCTGATTCCCCATGTTTAGTCCTGACTCTGGGCACCAGCAGGAGGCCAGTCCCTGAGGTCCTCAGAGTCCGAGATGGTTCATATGGCACTAACATGTCAGAGATGTACTTTGGTGCTAGGCCGTGGAGAGACTTGTACACAAGCAGAGCTGCTTTAAAGTCTATTCTCTGAGCCACAGGAGGCCAGTGTAGAGATCTGAGCACAGGACTAATGTGCTCGTACTTCCTGGTTCTGGTCAGGACCCGAGCAGCAGCATTCTGGATGTACTGCAGCTGTCTTACAGCCCGTTTGGAGAGGCCAGTGAGCAGGCCGTTACAGTAGTCTAACCTACTAGAGACAAATGCATGGATAAGTCTCTCAAGTCAGGTTTAGACACTATACCTTTGATTTTGGCTATGTTTTTAGATGGTAAAAGCTGCTGATGTTATTGATTTGATGTGGCTGTTAAAGTTCAAGTCTGAGTCCATTATTACGAGATTTCTAACCTGATTTGTAGGTTTTAGAGAGAGACTGAGGTGACTGCTGACACTTTCTCTTTGTTTCTGTGGACCAAATACGATGACTTCAGTCTTGTCTGAATTTAGCTGGAGAAAGTTGTTTTGCATCCACACACTGACCTGTTGGATGCAGTGACAGAGTGAATCCACTGGTTCATATTCACCTGCTGTCAGTGAGACATAGATCTGAGTATCGTCTGCATAATTGTGGTAGGACACATTATTACTTTGTATTAACTGGCCTCAAGGCAGCATGTAGAGATTGAACAGAAGGGGTCCCAGGATTGACCCTTGGGGCACCCCACAGGTCAAGGCCATGTGGTCTGAGACACAGTTACCAATTTCAACAAAGTACTTCCTGTCTTCTAGATTGGACTTCAACCAATTTAGGGCAGTGCCAGAGATGCCCACCCAGTCCTCTAGTCTCTGTGAAAGGATCTCATGATCGACAGTGTCAAAAGCAGCACTCAGATCTAGCAGGACTAAAACTGAGACTTTGCCTGCGTCAGTGTTCAGGCGGATGTCATTTGTCACCTTAATAAGAGCGGTCTCAGCGCTGTGATGGGGTCTAAAACCTGACTGGAAAACATCAAAGGAGTTGTTCTTTAGGAGAAAGTCAGTAAGCTGTTGGTAAACAACTTTCTCAAGGACTTTGCCTAAAAACGGCAGATTTGAAATGGGCGGTAGTTGTTCAGTACTGTGGCATCAAGACTGCTCTTCTTTAGGAGAGGCTTTATGACCGCAGTTTTCAAGGCCTTTGGGAATGTTCCAGATTGTAGTGACATGTTAACTATGTGAGCGAGTGGTGGTAACAAACTGCTCAGCACAGACTTTAGAAATCTAGTGGGTAACACATCGAGGCAGCACGTAGACGAACTCAGACCGGTGATGATCTCTTGGACAGTTTTGTCAGTTACGGGTGCAAAATGAGTCAGCTCTAAGTGTGTAGGTGGCTGCAGAGTTGTTACTGGTGTTGTGGAATTGATGGCATTTTTAATGGTCTGAACCTTGTCGCAAAAGAATACTGCAAACTCATTACACTTAGATGTGGAGATCAGTTCCAACAGCAGTTGAGCTGGAGGGTTTGTTAATCTGTTCACTGTTGAGAATAAGACACGCGAGTTGTTACTGCAGTTTCCAATAATTTCAGAAAAGTACCTCTCCCTTGTTCTACGTAAGATCTGGTTGAACACGTACAACTTTTCTTTATAAATTTCATAATGAACATGAAGCTTCGACTTGCGCCATTTCCGCTCGGCCCTCCGGCACTCCCTTTTCTGTGCCCTGACCGAGTCGCCATTCCTCCATGGCGCCTTCTGCTTATTTTTAACCATTTTAACCTTCACAGGGGCAATGGTGTCCAGAACATTCAAAACACTTGAAGTAACAGAGTTCAACAAATCATCAACATTAGAACATGAGGCATTTTCAAAGTTTATCATTTCCATGAACAGAGCACCTGTGCTGTTATTTATGTGTCTCCTCTGAACAACTGCAGGACCAGCCGGTGGTTTGGGAGAAACAGACAGGTCAAAGAAGACACAGAAATGATCAGACAGAGCAACATCAACCACATAGACGTTTGAAATATTAACCCCCTTTGTAATGAGCAGGTCCAGAGTGTGCTGCGTCACATGCTGAGTCAGGCCAAAGGTTTCAAGGACAGCGCTGAGCTCTTTAGCATTTCTGTCACAGACATTATCCACATGTACATTAAAATCACCTGTAATGACCAAACCATCAAAGTCTGTGCATACAATTGAAAGCCTCCTGGTAAAATCATCAATTAACTTTGACGGTGCTGGCTTGTATATAATTACATAGAGTATGGACGGAGATTGTTTTAGCTCCATTTTAAAGGATACATACTCAAATGATGAAAACACCCCAAATGACAACCTGTGCATAACCATATGATCTCTAAATATTGCACAGACACCTCCACCCTTTTTGTTTTCTCGTGTTTCAGATTCAAATTTGTAGTTGGGTGGAGCTGATTCCGTTAGAACAGCATTACCTGTGTTTTTGTCAAGCCATGTTTCAGTTAAAAACATAAAATCAAGATTATACGAAGAGATCAAATTATTAATTAAAAATGATTCGTTAGACAAGGATCTGACATTAAGCAAGTTTCAGATTAGTTTCAGTAGGACTGGACATTATCTCCTTACAAGGGATATGGATTAAATTTCTCTGATTGGACAGTCTAACTGTCCTTCTGTAATCTGGTCTATGTGGTGTGGCTGTAGATATAGCACTAGGGGAGAGTATTGTCTCACAGGGCCCCAGCTTGATATTACCTTTATCATGGCTGAAAGTCCTGGGACAGCAGAGGTCCTGTGCATCCTAGCTTTTAGGGATACCAGCTCTGGGGGCAGGCAGGGGAGGACGAGCAGGGGGAAGTTTGGGTGATGGACCAGATGAAAACTGAGGGGGAGGAGCTAGGGGAGCTTTAGTTTGTGAAGCAGGAGAGTTGAAGCTCCTGTGTGACTTGAGGGGCACAGTTTTATACGGGGGAGAGTTCAGCATAGTTGGTGATAGAAGTCTTGACCTTGCTCTATTAGGGGTGAGGGGAACCATCTTAATCCCTGATTTGATCAGGCTTTCAAGATGGTTGGGAAGGCCCATGGGGGAAGGTGGGGATGAAAAAGAGACGGTGAGGGACAATTCTCTAGAGGGGGTAGATGTGGCAGGGGGGGCCCAGGGCTGGTCTGTGGGTAGAGGAGGTGATGGGGGTGCTGCCGGGTCTGAAACTTCTGCTGGGGCCGTCACAGACGAGTCCAAGGCCTGTGATGAGGGCCCGGGGGGAGGTGGAACCGATGGCAGGCCTGAATCCTTCACTGGGGGCAGTGGAGGCTGTTGTGGTGCTGGAGCTGAATCCTTCGCTGGAGGAGGTGGAGGCTGTTGTGGTGCAGCTGGTGCTGAAACACTGGCCCGGTCTCTGACTTCTGTGACAGAGATGCTTCTCTCGTTCCTCTTTTCTCTCACTGGTCGCTCAGGACCCTGCCCCGGCCCATTCTGATGCCTCAGAGCGTGGAGGAGGTGTTCCGTCAGCACTCTCCTCCCACCTCAAATTGATTGACCTCTGCACAGGTGTGGGCCCTTTCCCTTGAACAGGTCCTCTCGTTTCCAGAACAGATAAAAGTTCTCAATGTAGTGCAATCCTCTGTGCGCACACTCTTTGGACAGCCATGTGTTCAGCTGAAGCAGCCGGCTGAACTTGTTTATCTTCCTGTCTATGTTTGGAAGAGGTCCACTAATGAATGCCTTGACCTCCACTTTATCAAGCTCCTTGAAGAACTTAGTGAAATCCCTTTTCAAGACTTCAGTCTGTTCCTTTCTGATGTCCACTGCACCCACATGCACCATTAGCTGTTTGACTCCTCGGTGAGTAGACAAAACTTTTGGGAGGAGTGTTGTTATCTCAGAGACAGTGGCACTGGGACAGCAGCATGGTTTATGCCACTGATAGCACCGTCTCCTATCAGCAGCGTATCTCTGACCTTGACGTTTGGTCCAGATTGTCTGTCTGCCTGCTGTCTTTTGCCGACTTTATGGCTCCAGTTTCGTGAAGATAATCCATTTTCTCTTTGTTCGTTAGAAACATTAAATTCAGTCTCTGACAGTGGCAAAAAGCTGTTTGTAAGCTGTATTTTGGGTGATGTTACGTAGGTATTAACATTGTCTCTCATCACTTTGTGCTGCTTTGGCTTAGCACCAAGTTCTCTCCAGGATGAGGCATTTTGGTCTTTACAGAATTTTGGAAAAGACACAGTATCATTCAGGTTTAAGATGAAAGTAGCAGGTTTTTCACCCTTTTTACTGAAAGTAACTGTGGGCTTCTTACCACCGGATGTCACTGGGAGCGTCTTGTGAAGTCCTTTTTCAGATTCTAAAGCAAAAATCCGTGCTTGTAGCTCATTAATTTCTTGTTGATATCTCCGACAGCGTTCACAGAAGGAATTTGTTTGGTTTCTTCCCCCGGACATGCTGCTGGCTCGTCAGATCGGTTAAAAATATAAAAATGTTCTTCAAAGTCTTGGTTTACTTAAAATAATTCATGAAATGATGGATATAGAGATTTTCCAGGATTTGTAGAAGGAGTAAAACGATTAAAAAGCAGAGTAAAGAAGGAAGCAGGCTGGAGCAAGCAGGAAAGCGTCTGCACTCTTCAGAAGCAGGAAGCAAGAGAGAATAAGAGCTCCCAGGAAGGACAGAGTAACCATGACACCTCAAAACAATTATTATAACTTAGGACACAATATAATGAGCTATCATCCCATAGGGCTGCTGCAAATATAATGAGGCTCAAAGAAGCCTATTATGAGCGAGGGGAAAAGCCAGGTAGACTCTTGGCATGGCGCATCAAACAACAACAGACAGAGACAGCAATGACTAATATTGAGGACAGGAATGGGAATAATAGAATGAATCCATCAGAAATTAATACAGCCTTTAAAAACTTGTAGGAAAATCTCTGTAGATGTGAATATTCTACTAACTGTAATACTCAGTGTGAATTCCTGGACAAAATGAAGATTCCTAAAAGTTCAGAGGAAAGTAAGGCAGCTTTGGATAAAGCTTTAAGCAAAGAGGAGATATCAGAAGCCATAGGTGCATTAAAGGCAGGGAAAACAGCGGGGCCGCATGGTCTTCCAATAGACACCTATAAATATTTCAAAGATAGATTAATAAGCCTCCTCCTCTGCTCCTCTCCTCCTCCTCTCCTCCTCTGCTCCTCTGCTCCTCTGCTCCTCCTTCTCTGCTCCTCTCCTCCTCTGATCATCTCCTCCTCTGCTCCTCTCCTCCTCTGATCATCTCCTCCTCCTCCTCTCCTCCTCTGCTCCTCTCCTCCTCTCCTTCTCCTCTGCTCCCCTCCTCCTCCTCCTCTCCTCCTCTGCTCCTCTCCTCCTCTCCTTCTCTGCTCCTCTCCCCTCTTTTCCTCTCCTCCTCCTTTGCTCCTCCTCTGCTCCTCTCCTCCTCCTCTGCTCCTCTCCTCCTCTGCTCCTCCTCTCCTCTGCTCCTCTCCTTCTCTCCTCTGCTCCTCTCTTCCTCCTCTCCTTCTCTCCTCCTCTGCTCCTCTCCTCCTCTGCTCCTCTCCTCCTCCTCTCCTCCTCTGATCCTCTGCTCCTCTGCTCCTCTGATCCTCCTTCCAGTCTGAACTCCTGCAGGTTATCAGCAGAATGCTGTCGGCCTTTGACCTCTGCCCTCAGCAGCTCCTCTGATCTCAAAGAGCTCGACCTGAGCTACAACCAGCTGATGGACCAGGGGGCGGAGCTGCTTTCTGATTGGCTGAGGAAACCCCAGTGTAGACTGAAGACACTGAGGTGAGACTTCTCAGACAGTTTCCTGTCATTCTTCCTTCTCTGGACACCAGCTGTGTAAATAATATGTCTAATTATTAATCTGAGATCATTTCAGTGTCAGTCAGACTCAGACTGCAGCTGCAGCTCAGCTGCTGGGTCAGAGGTCAGGGTCTGGAGCTGCCACTGCATGTTACCACCTAGAAGTTCAAACTGTTTTTCCCCAACAGACTGGCTCACTGTCAGTTTAGAGACAGAGGCTGTGCTGCACTGGGTTCCAGTCTGAAGTCAAACCCCGCCCACCTGAGAGTCCTGGATCTGACAGGAAATGACCTCACAGACAGTGATGTCACAAACCTTTGTGAGTTCTTGGCAGAGCCACGTTGTGGACTGGAGACACTGAGGTGAGTATTGTGGTCATTATTTAAATAAAAGTGAAAAAGCAAATGCTGTCACACATTCAGGTGTGCAGAGACAGTTTTCAGGTATTTGAGGCCATTTTCACACTAAAAGTCCTCTGTTTAGATTATTCTGAAATAAATCAATGACTCATCACACACTGTAATGTAGTTGGACTGACATAGAACAGATTTCTAAGTGTTCATTCATGTAGAGTTTCTGTCATCATTACAACTTCTCCTGTGAAGATGTGGCCGCCCAATAAAAATCAATAGCCTGGATTCAACTCAAATATGAAACATGAAAGATGTTCAAAAATAAAGGCACCCACAGCGCCACCTGCTGTTAAAGGAGCCCAAGGACTCCATGTGAGGCTCCACAGGTTCTTATGAAATCAGCAGTGAGCAGAGTTAAAAAACACAAGTGAGATTAAAAGATTTATTCCATAAGATCAGTAATAAAAGACAGCTGTCAGAATAATTAAAAGCTATTAAATATCTCTTTAAACCAGTTCACTTCAGGGGCAGTAGGAAAAAACTGTTGCATGCAGTAACTGGGGCACAGCCATCTTGGGATTCAGTGATTTCAAAATCAATCCAAAAATGGATGCAAGACTTTAAAATGTCTCCACTTTCTAGGAAATCAAATAGACACATATGTTGAAATAAACACAGCCCAGACCACTGCCATAATCAGATGGGAAGCCTTTAAGGCATTTATTGGAGGCCAAATTATGAGCTATACAAGTCAGAAAGCAAGAGAATCAGGGGGAGATTTCGAGAAGTGGAATCCAAGATTCAAATTGTAGAGAATAAGAGCTCCCAGGAAGGACAGAGTAACCATGACACCTCAAAACAATTATTATAACTTAGGACACAATATAATGAGCTATCATCCCATAGGGCTGCTGCAAATATAATGAGGCTCAAAGAAGCCTATTATGAGCGAGGGGAAAAGCCAGGTAGACTCTTGGCATGGCGCATCAAACAACAACAGACAGAGACAGCAATGACTAATATTGAGGACAGGAATGGGAATAATAGAATGAATCCATCAGAAATTAATACAGCCTTTAAAAACTTGTAGGAAAATCTCTGTAGATGTGAATATTCTACTAACTGTAACACTCAGTGTGAATTCCTGGACAAAATGAAGATTCCTAAAAGTTCAGAGGAAAGTAAGGCAGCTTTGGATAAAGCTTTAAGCAAAGAGGAGATATCAGAAGCCATAGGTGCATTAAAGGCAGGGAAAACAGCGGGGCCGCATGGTCTTCCAATAGACACCTATAAATATTTCAAAGATAGATTAATAAGCCTCCTCCTCTCCTCCTCTGCTCCTCTCCTTCTCTGCTCCTCTCCTTCTCTGCTCCTCTCCTCCTCTCCTTCTCTGCTCCTCTCCTCCTCTGCTCCTCTCCTCCTCTCCTCCTCTCCTTCTCTGCTCCTCCTCCTCTCCTCCTCCTCTCCTCCTCTGCTCCTCTCCTCCTCCTCTGCTTCTCTGCTCCTCTCCTCCTGTGCTCCTCTCCTCCTCCTCTCCTTTCTCTGCTGCTCTGCTCCTCTCCTCCTCTCCTTCTCTGCTCTCCTCCTCCTCTGCCCTCTGCCCCCCCCCCCCGCTCCTCTGCTCCTCTGCTCCTCCTTCCAGTCTGAACTCCTGCAGGTTATCAGCAGGACGCTGTCGGCCTTTGACCTTTGCCCTCAGCAGCTCCTCTGATCTCAAAGAGCTCAACCTGTGCTGCAACCACCTGATGGACCAGGGGGCGGAGCTGCTTTCTCTTTCTGATTGGCTGAGGAAACCCCAGTGTAGACTGAAGACACTGAGGTGAGACTTCTCAGACAGTTTCCTGTCATTCTTCCTTCTCTGGACACCAGCTGTGTAAATAATATGTCTAATTATTAATCTGAGATCATTTCAGTGTCAGTCAGACTCAGACTGCAGCTGCAGCTCAGCTGCTGGGTCAGAGGTCAGGGTCTGGAGCTGCCACTGCATGTTACCACCTAGAAGTTCAAACTGTTTTTCCCCAACAGACTGGTTCACTGTGAGTTTCCAGGGAGAGGCTGTGCTGCACTGGGTTCCAGTCTGAAGTCAAACCCCGCCCACCTGAGAGTCCTGGATCTGGAAGACAATGACCTCAGAGACGGTGGTGTCACAAAGCTTTGTGAGTTCTTGGCAGAGCCACGTTGTGGACTGGAGACACTGAGGTGAGTATTGTGGTCATTATTTAAATAAAAGTGAAAAAGCAAATGCTGTCACACATTCAGGTGTGCAGAGACAGTTTTCAGGTATTTGAGGCCATTTTCACACTAAAAGTCCTCTGTTTAGATTATTCTGAAATAAATCAATGACTCATCACACACTGTAATGTAGTTGGACTGACATAGAACAGATTTCTAAGTGTTCATTCATGTAGAGTTTCTGTCATCATTACAACTTCTCCTGTGAAGATGTGGCCGGCCCAATAAAAATCAATAGCTTGGATTCAACTCAAATATGAAACATGAAAGATGTTCAAAAATAAAGGCACCCACAGCGCCACCTGCTGTTAAAGGAGCCCAAGGACTCCATGTGAGGCTCCACAGGTTCTTATGAAATCAGCAGTGAGCAGAGTTAAAAAACACAAGTGAGATTAAAAGATTTATTCCATAAGATCAGTAATAAAAGACAGCTGTCAGAAGAATTAAAACCTATTAAATATCTCTTTAAACCAGTTCACTTCAGGGGCAGTAGGAAAAAACTGTTGCATGCAGTAACTGGGGCACAGCCATCTTGGGATTCAGTGATTTCAAAATCAATCCAAAAATGGATGCAAGACTTTAAATGTCTCCACTTTCTAGGAAATCAAATAGACACATATGTTGAAATAAACACAGCCCAGACCACTGCCATAATCAGATGGGAAGCCTTCAAGGCATTTATTGGAGGCCAAATTATGAGCTATACAAGTCAGAAAGCAAGAGAATCAGGGGGAGATTTCGAGAAGTGGAATCCAAGATTCAAATTGTAGAGAATAAGAGCTCCCAGGAAGGACAGAGTAACCATGACACCTCAAAACAATTATTATAACTTAGGACACAATATAATGAGCTATCATCCCATAGGGCTGCAAATATAATGAGGCTCAAAGAAGCCTATTATGAGCGAGGGGAAAAGCCAGGTAGACTCTTGGCATGGCGCATCAAACAACAACAGACAGAGACAGCAATGACTAATATTGAGGACAGGAATGGGAATAATAGAATGAATCCATCAGAAATTAATACAGCCTTTAAAAACTTGTAGGAAAATCTCTGTAGATGTGAATATTCTACTAACTGTAACACTCAGTGTGAATTCCTGGACAAAATGAAGATTCCCAAAAATTCAGAGGAAAGTAAGGCAGCTTTGGATAAAGCTTTAAGCAAAGAGGAGATATCAGAAGCCATAGGTGCATTAAAGGCAGGGAAAACAGCGGGGCCGCATGGTCTTCCAATAGACACCTATAAATATTTCAAAGATAGATTAATAAGCCTCCTCCTCTCCTCCTTCTCTGCTCCTCTCCTCCTCCTCTGCTCCTCTCCTCTCCGGTTCCGGTGAGTGCGAGTGGCGCGGAGTTTTGAATGGTTTGCTGTCCCTGCTTTTGGACTTTAATCTTGGTTTTTCATCTGTCTCTTGTACATGATCAGGTCAGCTTTTTTCAGATTCTGACGAGTGTTTAGTGGTTTTGTGCGGTGGTTTTCGGGAGGAATGGCGTCCGCCGAGACGCCACCTCCGTCTATTCGGCAGGGAGTGAGGGGAGTCCCGCCGGATAATAGTGTCACTGTGGAGGAAGTTGTGCTGGCTGTAGGTGAACAGGTAGGACATGACACCATCAGCTTTGCTTCCAGAATGAACAAAGCTGTAGTTGTTTTTTTGAGAACGGAGCAGTGTGTTCACAGCCTGGTGGAGAGCGGAGTTTTCGTTAGGGACACCTTCGTGCAGGTGTCGCCGCTGTCAGCTCCGTCTACGCGGATCACCGTCTCCGGTGTTCCGCCTTTCATCCCAAACGAGCTGTTAGAGCATGAGCTCCGCAGATTTGGGAAGTTTGCTAGCGGATTTAGAGTGATCAACTTGAGCTGTAAAGACGCTAAACTGAAGGGGCTGTGACAGTGAACAGATTATGGAGGCTGTTTTCAGCAGCCAGGCATCAGGTGGAGGAGAGGATGCAGAATGGGACTCAGAGTCAGATACTGTGTCAGTCAGTGAGGTGTCCAACAGGAACACAGATCTATATTCCTTTGAGGAAATAAACACTTTTCTAGACCAAACTTTTCACAGATCTGTGAAAGTTAATGATTATTTTAGTGACACTGAAAAGTTCATCAGATCAGTGGGAGTGCTGAAGAGATCTGTTGGTGTGGACTTATTGGATGAAAGGAAGCGTTTTCACCTCAAGAAACATATCACAACACTGAGAAAGGTATCTAAAGGCAAAACTGTTAGAAAGATTAAAGTTAGGTAAGATGATCATGTATCACCTGGTGTTCTTTTTCATACATTGTTCTTTACTGCTTTCCTCTTTTCTGTCTCTCTTCTTTAACCCTCATATGCAGAGCAGCACTATAGGGTCTATTAACATTCATGGTGGGAGAGATAAACATAAAAGAGCCCTAGTCAGTGAGATTGTTTCACAAAACAAGATAGATGTGCTGTTCTTACAGGAAACTCATAGTGACCAGGCAGATGAGGTAGACTGGGGTTTATGGTGGGAGGGTCCACACGTCCTGAGTCATGGCACAAGTGTCAGTGCAGGGGTAGCCATCCTCTTCAGAGCAACTGCCAATGCAGTCATTCTCTCTGTCTCTCTCTGTCAAGGGTCGGCTGCTGATTGTCAGGGCAGAGATGAACGGCTCAGTATTGTGTTTTGTTAATATTTATGCTCCCAACCAGGGCTCTGACAGAGCGGGACTTTTTACAAAAATACAGTCTGAACTCAGGAACTACAGTCAGGACCATATCATTCTTGGCGGTGATTTCAACTGTACAGTTGATTTCACTCAGGACAGAACCAATGAAGAGCCACACCCACAATCCTCCCAGTGTTTAAAACAAACTATTACTGACTTAGATCTGTTTGATACCTGGAGACTCAAACACCCACACACCCGTCAGTACACATGGATACGGATCAGAAACAAACAGGGTCAGTGCAGCCAGACTAGATAGGTTTTACATCTCACAAAATCTCAACACCAGATTAGTCAGCAGTACCATAACCCCGGTTGGTTTCACTGACCACCACCTAGTCAGTATAAACTTGACAATTTCATCAGGTGAGAGGGCCAAATCTTACTGGCATTTCAACAATAAACTCTTCCAAGACAGCACTTTTTGTCAGAGCTTTGGGAATTTCTGGAGACACTGGCAGACAAAGAAAAGCAGCTTTAGCTCTTTAAAGCAATGGTGGGAGGTTGGCAAAGCTCAAACTCGTGTGTTCAGTCAGCAGTACACGTCACACTCTACTGCTGAAATCAAGGCAGCAGTACAAAACCTTGAAGCCAGCATCAGTACCATCGAGAAGGGGATCAGGAGAGACTCCGATCCCACTGCTAGTGACCTGCTGCAGCAGAAGAAGAAGGAACTGAGCGCTTTTCTGCAAGAGAGGGTGAAGGGAGCTTTGGTCCGATCACGTTTCCTCCAGTTGAAGGACATGGATGCCCCGAGCTCCTTCTTCTTCAACTTGGAGCGGAACGCGGTGCAGAGGAAGCAGATGGCCTGTCTGAAGCTCCCTGGAGGGAGACTGACTGCGGATCAGAATGAAATGAGGGCTCACGCAATTGACTTTTACACCAGCCTATTTAAAGCTGAACCGTGTAGCGCTGAGAACCGCTAAGAGCTTCTGGAGAGCCTTCCTCAGCTCAGTTCAGAGGAGAGAGTTGCCCTGGACTGTGGGCTAACTCTCGAAGAGTTGACAATGGCCATTAACCAGATGCCTTCTGGACGGGCACCAGGGATTGACGGTCTCTACACTGACTTCTATAAGCGGTTCTGGAACATTATTGGCACCGACCTACACGAGGTAGTACAGGAATGTTTCAGAACTGGATCTCTTCTGGTTTCTTGCCAGCGGGCAGTCCTTTCCCTGCTGCCTAAGAAGGGGGACCTGACATTACTTAAGAACTGGAGGCCAGTGGCCCTCCTCTGTACGGACTATAAGGTGCTTTCCAGAGCCTTATCTAATAGACTAAATGACTTTCTGGGAAAAATTGTAAGTACAGACCAATCATACTGTGTGCCAGAGAGATCAATCATGGACAATAATTTTCTTATCAGAGATGTACTTGATTTATGTAAAATTTATAATGTCAATGTTGGGATTGTGTCACTGGATCAAGAGAAGGCTTTTGATAGGGTGGATCACTCATATCTCTTTGCTGCACTTAGAGGTTTTGGGTTTGGTGATGGGTTTTTGTCTTGGGTGAGTTTACTGTACAGTGGAGCACAGTGTATGGTGAAGATGGGGGCGGGGCTGAGTCGGCCAATTCCTGTACAGCGAGGCATAAGACAGGGTTGCCCTATCTCAGGGCAACTGTATAGCCTAGCCATTGAGCCCTTGCTGTGCAGGCTGAGAGAGCGCCTCATTGGTCTGTCTTTCCCTGGGATTGTAAGTGTACCTCGTGGCTTGCCCACTGTATCTGCTTATGCAGACGATGTTAATGTTTTTGTAAGCAGCCAGGATGATGTTAAATGTCTGCAGGACACCCTTTGTGCCTGTGAAAAGGCCTCATCTGCAAGAGTGAACTGGGCTAAGAGTGAGGCCTTGCTCATAGGGCAGTGGAGGGATCAGGCAGTGCCCAGTCTGCCTGGAGGACTTAGGTGGGGAAAAGAGGGACTAAAAGTTTTGGGGGTGTTTCTGGGCTCTGAAGGGTTCCAAAGAAAAAACTGGGAGGGAGTGAAGGAGAAAGTGTGTGCTCGGTTGTCTAAGTGGAAATGGTTGCTACCTCAGCTGTCGTATAGGGGAAGAGTTCTGGTCGCTAATAACTTGGTCGCCTCGACTCTGTGGCACAGACTTGTCACTCTGACACCTCCAAGGGATCTGATAGAGGACATCCAGAAGGACATCCTCAACTTCTTCTGGTTGGGCAAGCACTGGATCCGGTCAGCTGTTCTTCACCTGCCTGTGGCTGAAGGGGGACAGGGACTGAATGACATTCAGTCCAAAATTGCTTCCTTTAGACTGAGAAGTGCTCAGAGGCTGCTGTATGACTGTTGCCCCAGCTGGTGTGATACGGATCGCCTGCTGCTGAGGAGAACAGGACAGTTGGGCTACGACAGGCAGCTTTTCCTCCTGGAGCAGGAGACCGTGGACTTTACAGATGTAACACCATTTTACAGCTCTGTGTTGCAGGCTTGGTGGATTTTTAAGACTGCAGGGGACACAAATGTGCCCCCGGGCATGTGGCTTTTTGAAGAGCCATTGTTCTACAACACCTTTATTAAGACCTGTACATTGCAGTCTGCCAGCCTGAGAGCCAGTCTTCGAATAGCTGGCTGCACCAAACTGGGTCACCTTATGAAGATGACGTCCACAGCTATGGAAGCCCTGATGGAGAGAAGCAACATCAGCTCTGTCAGGCTCATCAACAGAGTGGTGGAGGAAGTCTGTGCAGCCCTGCCACAGCCACTGAGAGTGTTTGTAGAAAACAGTGCTCTGTCTGACCAATGGGATGATGAGTGTGAGTACAGTTTCCCCTCTCTCTCCATAACCCCAGCTGTGGGGGAGTGGCAAGAGGGTGAGGGTCAGCTGCTTTCCTTACAAACCCCTCGTCTAAACAGCTTTGAGGTGGTGGGAAAAAAGGCAGTCTACGAAGTCTGCGTTAAGGTTCTGAACCTGCGCTCTCTGGCAGGGCTGAAGGAGTCGAGGTGGGCTGAGTTCTTTGGCCCAGACATTTCCCCGAAAGGCAGCTGGCGGTCCCTGTACAAGATCCCCTTGGAGAAGCGTACAGCTGACCTCCAGTGGAGGGTCGTACATGGGGCAATAGCTACGAACAGATACAGAGCACACCTTGATCCGGAGCTAGTAGTTTCTGTTTGCACACAGAGACTCTTTTTCATTTGTTTGTTGAGTGTCCTCGGCTGTCACAGCTCTTTGACCTTTTAAGGAGTTGGTTGCATGGTCTGGGGGAGGCCTTTTCCTTTCCACTGTTCATTTTTGGCCCAAAATACAGTGCTAAAAACAAAAAGGTACACACTTTGATAAACTTTCTGCTGGGCTCTGCCAAGTTGGCTATCTGGCTGACTCGCAGGAACCGGACTCAGGGTGCCGGCAGTGTAGACTCACAAGTCAGTCTTTAGACGCTTTGCTTAACTAAAGACTGATGACTTTCTCCCTGATTTTGTGTTTAGATGGGCGGATACAATTTGAGAGTTTAAAAAAACTCCCTACGTTGCAGAACCAGTAGTAAATCTGCAGGGCGGTCCTTCGGTGGCTTGCTGAACTCTTGTGCTCATAAACATAGTCCCACTAGAAACATGTGTAGCGGTACAAAATGGCTCAGCTGTGCTCGCAGAAAACGGCGTCAAAGTTCAGTGGATGTTTGTTGCGTTTGCGGCGACACAGTCTCGCCAACTAAAAGAAACAAACATAATCTTTTACAAGACCATGACTCATCCGTCCGGCCGGACTATAGAGGGAATCGCCTTGTTGTTTACAAATACTTCCGGGTAGAAAACCAGCAGAGCTTTTAGCTATATATATAGCCTATATATCACATTTTTCACATCACTGTATCACCGTTTGGACTAATCCGATGTTTGTAAAGTCTATAAACACAATGATTGAACAAACATTACTATTTCTGTGTGCATGTTTAGCTGGGCTAACCGTTAGCTGTTAGCCCTGTTAGCCTTAGCAGTGTCTGTAATAGGTAACAACTCATTAAACGGTCCATGAAAAAAATATCTTTTCCAGCGGATATCTTAGTTACAACATGATTGAGCTAGCAAAGCAGTTTTGTGTTGCTATGTGTGGTATTTATTAAGTTTTGGGAAATCACGATGTCTAGAAAGCATCAGTGGCTGCAGCTGACAGGGACAGCTAACAGCAGGAGCAAAGCTAACATCAGGACGTCATCTGTTAAAAGCCTCCCGTTGTCGGATACGACATGAAACTACTCCAGTTAGCTCAATCATGTTGTAACTAAGACATCCACTCGAAAAAATATTTTCTTCACGGATGAGCACACGTTTGATAAAACGGAGTTAAATCTCTCGGCATCCATTTTCAAGCTCTCTGTGTGTTTGTTTCCTTGCGGACGAGAAAAGGAGGAGCGCACATTTCCAAGAAGGCGTGTCCTTTTCAAAAATGCAAGAGGCGTTGCTTTGTTGCCGGCCGTTTTCGCCGGTGTGTTAAACACACTTTAGAAAGGAGTGTCCCCAGACTATCAGGAGGCGGAGATCTCTGATTGTCTGGTGGCGAGACTACCGGCAGTGTGGAGCCGGTGCCGGTCTTAGAAGGACTTTTGAAATCCCGACTCAGAGTGGAATATTGTTACTGTCAATCTGTGGACAATTTACAGGACTTTAAAGAAAGATGGACTGTTGGGGGCGTCCTGTGCTCTGTGACAGGGAATGGAGAGCTGGTATGTCATTTCTGAGTAGTTGTTTAACATTTACTGTGTCTGGCAGACTGTTTTATTCAGCAGCAGTTTTTCTCTGGTTTAGTTTCTTATTTTTCTTGATTTGAACGAAATGGTTTTCAGTCATTAATGATTCAATAAAGGGACTTTAAAACCTCCTCCTCTCCTCTCCTCTCCTCTCCTCCTCCTTCCAGTCTGAAGTCCTGCAGTTTATCAGCAGAATGCTGTCGGCCTTTGACCTCTGCCCTCAGCAGCTCCTCTGATCTCAAAGAGCTCGACCTGAGCTGGAACTACCTGATGGACCAGGGGGCGGAGCTGCTTTCTGATTGGCTGAGGAAACCCCAGTGTAGACTGAAGACACTGAGGTGAGACTTCTCAGACAGTTTCCTGTCATTCTTCCTTCTCTGGACACCAGCTGTGTAAATAATATGTCTAATTATTAATCTGAGATCATTTCAGTGTCAGTCAGACTCAGACTGCAGCTGCAGCTCAGCTGCTGGGTCAGAGGTCAGGGTCTGGAGCTGCCACTGCATGTTACCACCTAGAAGTTCAAACTGTTTTTCCCCAACAGACTGGCTGGCTGCGAGTTTACAGAGAGGGGCTGTGCTGCACTGGGTTCCAGTCTGAAGTCAAACCCCGCCCACCTGAGAGTCCTGGATCTGACAGGAAATGACCTCATAGACGGTGATGTCACAAACCTTTGTGAGTTCTTGGCAGAGCCACGTTGTGGACTGGAGACACTGAGGTGAGTATTGTGGTCATTATTTAAATAAAAGTGAAAAAGCAAATGCTGTCACACATTCAGGTGTGCAGAGACAGTTTTCAGGTATTTGAGGCCATTTTCACACTAAAAGTCCTCTGTTTAGATTATTCTGAAATAAATCAATGACTCATCACACACTGTAATGTAGTTGGACTGACTGTAAGAGCCAAAATATATATTTTGCTTATGTTTATTGTTTATTTGTATGTATGCACAGGTATGTCACATCCGGTGGTTGACACATGGGTGTGGTTCAAGTTATTTAACTGGGCATTTAAATCCCTGGCGGGAATGGAGACAATGGGGTTGAGTGAGCTCTGATATTTTCTGTTGACCGTCACGTCGGATCACTGGATTCTACTGGAGCCACACACCACCAGGAAATGTTTTCTATTAAATCAACAAATGTTTATTTTTCAAAAGTTGAGTTTCAAAGTTGAGTTTGCCATGGTTCTAGACAAGAACAGAAAATAGCATTAAGTAATATCATCAATATCAACAAATATCAATATCACTTAATATCATCAAGGATCAAAGATATTAAATTTCGTGTCAACTAAGGTCATATCAGAATAAATGAATAAAATAACAAATAAACTCTTGAAGCAAATAAATCACCACATTGCAGCTTTCATTACTTACATTGATGTGGTTTCAACAGACACATGGCATGGCATTTGTTTGGAACCAAGGACAAAGAGTGAGTGGCAATTTGGACCGCCCTTTTATAGGAGGCGTCCCAGGAAGTGGGCATAGTCCCACTGAGACTGGTGCTGCAGGTTAAAATGTTCAGTGTCTCCTTCTGGAGAGGAGGGTTAGTGCAGGGAATGAATGGATTTTAGTGCAGGGAATGAATGGATTTCTGACAGTATTGTAAGTCTTCTTTCGTTTGCAAAATAAAACTTTTACAACTGTCAAGTGGACTGATTCAGTGAAGGAACGAGTCACAGATGCGAGCCCACTTAAGCCTCTCAGCGGCTTTTTTATTGATAGCAGTCGCTACACTGACATATAACAGGTTTCTAAGTGTTCATTCATGTAGAGTTTCTGTCATCATGTGAGATTAAAAGATTTATTCCATAAGATCAGTAATAAAAGACAGCTGTCAGAATAATTAAAAGCTATTAAATATCTCTTTAAACCAGTTCACTTCAGGGGCAGTAGGAAAAAACTGTTGCATGCAGTAACTGGGGCACAGCCATCTTGGGATTCAGTGATTTCAAAATCAATCCAAAAATGGATGCAAGACTTTAAATGTCTCCACTTTCTAGGAAATCAAATAGACACATATGTTGAAATAAACACAGCCCAGACCACTGCCATAATCAGATGGGAAGCCTTTAAGGCATTTATTGGAGGCCAAATTATGAGCTATACAAGTCAGAAAGCAAGAGAATCAGGGGGAGATTTCGAGAAGTGGAATCCAAGATTCAAATTGTAGAGAATAAGAGCTCCCAGGAAGGACAGAGTAACCATGACACCTCAAAACAATTATTATAACTTAGGACACAATATAATGAGCTATCATCCCATAGGGCTGCTGCAAATATAATGAGGCTCAAAGAAGCCTATTATGAGCGAGGGGAAAAGCCAGGTAGACTCTTGGCATGGCGCATCAAACAACAACAGACAGAGACAGCAATGACTAATATTGAGGACAGGAATGGGAATAATAGAATGAATCCATCAGAAATTAATACAGCCTTTAAAAACTTGTAGGAAAATCTCTGTAGATGTGAATATTCTACTAACTGTAACACTCAGTGTGAATTCCTGGACAAAATGAACATTCCTAAAAGTTCAGAGGAAAGTAAGGCAGCTTTGGATAAAGCTTTAAGCAAAGAGGAGATATCAGAAGCCATAGGTGCATTAAAGGCAGGGAAAACAGCGGGGCCGCATGGTCTTCCAATAGACACCTATAAATATTTCAAAGATAGATTAATAAGCCTCCTCCTCTCCTCCTCCTCCTCCTCTGCTCCTCCTTCCAGTCTGAACTGCTGCAGGTTATCAGCAGAACGCTGTCGGCCTTTGACCTCTGCCCTCAGCAGCTCCTCTGATCTCAAAGAGCTCGACCTGAGCTGGAACCACCTGATGGACCAGGGGGCGGAGCTGCTTTCTGATTGGCTGAGGAAACCCCAGTGTAGACTGAAGACACTGAGGTGAGACTTCTCAGACAGTTTCCTGTCATTCTTCCTTCTCTGGACACCAGCTGTGTAAATAATATGTCTAATTATTAATCTGAGATCATTTCAGTGTCAGTCAGACTCAGACTGCAGCTGCAGCTCAGCTGCTGGGTCAGAGGTCAGGGTCTGGAGCTGCCACTGCATGTTACCACCTAGAAGTTCAAACTGTTTTTCCCCAACAGACTGGCTCTCTGTCAGTTTACAGAGAGAGGCTGTGCTGCACTGGGTTCCAGTCTGAAGTCAAACCCCGCCCACCTGAGAGTCCTGGATCTGACAGGAAATGACCTCAGAGACGGTGGTGTCACAAACCTTTGTGAGTTCTTGGCAGAGCCACGTTGTGGACTGGAGACACTGAGGTGAGTATTGTGGTCATTATTGAAATAAAAGTGAAAAAGCAAATGCTGTCACACATTCAGGTGTGCAGAGACAGTTTTCAGGTATTTGAGGCCATTTTCACACTAAAAGTCCTCTGTTTAGATTATTCTGAAATAAATCAATGACTCATCACACACTGTAATGTAGTTGGACTGACATAGAACAGATTTCTAAGTGTTCATTCATGTAGAGTTTCTGTCATCATTACAACTTCTCCTGTGAAGATGTGGCATGCCCAATAAAAATCAATAGCTTGGATTCAACTCAAATATGAAACATGAAAGATGTTCAAAAATAAAGGCACCCACAGCGCCACCTGCTGTTAAAGGAGCCCAAGGACTCCATGTGAGGCTCCACAGGTTCTTATGAAATCAGCAGTGAGCAGAGTTAAAAAGCTTCATCCAAAGAAGTAGAGGAAGAACATTTCAGTGAGACACATACTGTAAGATATAATTCAGTAGCAGCCAGTTAGTCATATATATCCATGACTGAACTGAGTGTTAAAGGAGCAGTTCAACATTTTATGGAATACACTTCATTTCCTGCTGAAAGTCAAATGTTCAGACTGATCCCACTCTCATGTCTCTGTGCTAAATATTATAGTAAGCTACAGCCAGCAGCTGGTTAGCTTAGCTTAGCATCAAGACTGGAGAACACAGCTAGCCTGTCTCTGTCCAAAGGCAACAAAATCCACGTATAACTGCTTTGATTCATCCGATCTAAAACAAACTGTTCAACAACAATTAAGTGTTTATAGGCGGTTCAGTGCCGGACGAGACCAATAAAGCTTGATTTACATTCGACTGGAGTCCTGCCATCGCTACAGCAAGTTTTTATGCCTCTGAGCCGACAGCCGTGGCCGGAGGCATTATGTTTTCACATTGTCCATCCACCTGTCTGTCCGTCTGTCTGTCCTGGTCTCGTGTACGCAGTGTCTGAAGGACACTTCACACACATGTCTAACAGGATAAAATAATGAAGTGATGACATTTTATATCCAAAAGGTCAAAGGTCAACTTCACTGTGACATCATCATGTTCTTTTCTGTCCATTATTTAAAGTCATATCTCAGGAACAGACGGGGAGACATGTGGTGACTCTAATCTTGAAACTGTGCTGATTGTATAAATCTTCTGTGCTGTCGGGGGAAGATGTGTGTGAAGCGTCCATGTTTTCACAGACATTGATCTAAATCATAGATTTTAATAATAACTAGATTTCGGACGCCAAAATGGGGCTTATTCATTCCACTGGAGCCGCTCGCCTGGCGCATCTCTTAAAAGAGACTGAAGGACATGTGCAGGTATATTTAAAAAAGTATTTTCCAAAATCAGACTCTGGTGGAAGCACGTGTAATGAAAATAACATAGGACCTGGGGCGTCAGACGTGTACAAGGCTGTTGCTGCAGCGGCCCGGGTTCGACTCCAGCCTGTGGCCCTTTGCTGCATGTCCGTCCCTCTCTCTCTCTCTCTCTCTCTCTCTCCCCCTTTCACACTTGTCTGTCCTGTCTAATAAAGGCTAAAAATGCTCCAAAAAATATCTTCAAAAATAAAAAAATAAAAAATAAAAAAATAACATAGGACCTGAGATGGAGCCTTGGGGAACACCACAGCACACAGAAGAGGAAGAAACTAATAGAACAGACCTAAATTATAATCAGTGTCGACATGTTTGATTTGAACAGACACCTGACAGTGTTCTTTGTTACTGTGGTAATAAAACAATGTTTTTCTCTCTCAGGTTGTCATATTGCACAGAGAGCAGCTGTGAGTATCTGGCCTCGGCTCTGAAGTCGAACCCTTCACACCTCAGAGTTCTCGTGCTGAGCTGGAGTCATCCAGGAGAAAGAGGTCTGAATCTGCTTACTGATTTACAGAACAACAAATCTAACAGACTAGAGACACTGACAGTGAACCGGACCAGATAAAAGACACTGGATCATTTTCTTCCTTCGGTCCAGACCAAATGAGCTGAGCTACAGGTGTGAAAGTCACCTTACATGCATCCTGATTCTCCTCTCTCAGGAATCAATACTGAAAACTTTTCAATCAGAAGTCAGAGGGTATCAGGGGACTAGGCAGCTGAGGAGAGAAGCTTGTACAAAATAATATCCTAACATAGACACTGAACCTTTAGTAGCTCATGGAGAGGGGCACAACCTGACTGTAAAGCCCTGTTTCCACCGAGCAGTACGGTTCATAGTTTCTGTTCCCACAGTAAAAGTTGTGGATGATCCCAACAGAAGCGTTCCTTAGCGTCCCCATGTTTGGTTCCCCCTCTGTTGGGGTACCTAGCACACAGATGTGGTACTAAAAGGTGGAGCTGTGAACACTGCAGTCTGATTGGTCAGTAGAGGACGCTCACTCTGCTCAGGGCTGAGTTGTGTCTGGTTTTGAGGCTCATGTGACCACTGTTCATACTGTGCTGTGAAACGAGACTTAAGTCACCTACAGCAGCATTACTGACGTGAAGAAAAGCTCACGTAAGGGAAAGGCAACACAGATTTGGAAAACAGTAACTCCATTCACAGTCAGCAGTCCAAAGATGACGGATAGCACAGCGGAGACCTCACAGGTGGCCACACTCTCTGCAGATACAGAGAGGAACTACAGAGCTCCAGAGAGGCCATGTTGGCTCAGATAAAAGCTGAGATAGTGACATCATTTAAGGAAGTTAAAGCAGACGTATCCTCTCTACGTAAAGGGACGAAGGCGGACATGCAGACCATACACAAGCCAGCCAGCGAGCTAGCCCATCTCAGCTCAGCTCAGGCAGAAGCAGTCAGCAACTGCCAAGGAATGAGAAACGCACTGAGTGAAACGATGGTCAGAGTAACAGCAGTGGAGCAGACACAACGAGATATCGCCAAGGAATGTAAGAAAATACAGGACAAATGTCTCGACCCAGAGACCAGACGCAGGAGACAAAGCCATCGGCCAGTGTGCATTAAAGAAGGAGCCCAAAACTGTAACACGCTCAAATTCCTCGCTGAATTTTTCCCTGCGGTGCTGGGTGATGCCAGCTTTGATTCAGCTGAGATTACAGACAGAGCACATCGCACACTCACCCCGAGGCCGGCCAGAGAGGACAGGCCCCGCCCACATTACCACCCGGACACACAGAAGATACTGGACCTTGGCAAAGCCAAAGGCCGTCTCACATACAAGGGAGCCCAGGAGCACATTTTTCCAGACATGAGCCCAGAGATTTTGACTTGTTGACATATTGATGTCATACTGTTACCACGGCAACAACAAGCCTGGCTGACAGTGAAGTTATTCCTGACTCCTCTGTGGTTCCAAAAAGAGGAGCAGCTTCAGTAGTGTGGAATAAAGTGTGGCGTCCTGAATGTTTTCCTTCTCTTAGCGCTCAGAGGGAACTCATTCAGCGGCTCCTCTGGCAGCAGCACAGCGTCTCTCCCTCTCCTCTCTGATTCTGTCACAAACCTTTGCTGATGCAAACCTACGTGAATAAACTCCATATATGTGACTGTCTCATAACAGCCTGTCACAGGTTACAGCCTGATGGTTAGAGGAGAAATGGCAGAGCATAAAAACACACAAGGAAATCAGCTGTTGATTTATATATATAGATCCCAGGGGACATTTGTTTAAATGTGTAATTAGTGGTAGATTTGATTTAGTTGAACTATTAATATTGTGACAGGATCTGAATCTGACTCTGAGTTACTGTTGTTGTTGTTGTTCACAAACTGAAGACATGAAACATCATTTTAGTTTTTACTGATTGTGTTGTGATTCTATCTTCTTAATAAAATAGTTTTTATGAATCTGTCATATTGTCAAGAATATCATCATCACAAAAATACCCTGAAATATCCTGATATTATTGTAGGGTCATATCACCCACCCGACTGACATGTACTCTTATAAATAACTTGATAAGTGACTGGTAACGGTTATTAGGTGATGCAGATCCTGATCTGAGACTAAACCAAGAAGGTTAACAGCTGTTTTTAATTGAATCTTATTTTTCCTTTATCATTTCAGTCAGTCAGTGTTCTGCAGTCGTCCTAAATGTCACAGTTAGTATAATGAGCCATGAATATAATAACATGCAGAATGATGATGAATCATTTTACCATGTACTTACTGGCTGCAGCAGCAAGCTGACCGTCTGCAGCGTTTTGGTGAGTTATGTTTTACAGGTTTACTGTGATGCTCATGAGGACTTTGCCTGTTTATCAGTTTGATCAGTCTGTGTAACTACAAACTGTAAAAAGCTGCATCATGAAACAGGCCTAGGTGAATGCACTGCTGACAGGCAGGTACTCTGGACTCATGATAAAAGAACGTGTGAGAGTGATTTATGTTTAACATGTACATCTCTCCCCTTGTTACTGGCTCCTTGTTTGTGATTTGTGTCATTAAGCAGGGCCACTTCGTCTGGGCTTTGACAGGAAACAGGATGGTGTGTCGGTCAGGACACAGGAATGATGATGAGGAGACGTGTTCGATCCCGGGTGTGGGAGCCCTTCTGTGTGGAGTTTGCATGTTCTCCCCGTGTCAGCGTGGGTTTCCTCCAGGTGCTCCAGCTTCCTCCCACAGTCCAAAGACATGCAGGTTAATTGGTGACTCTAAATTGTCCGTAGGTGTGAATGTGAGTGTGAATGGTTGTCTGTCTCTATGTGTCAGCCCTGTGATAGTCTGGTGACCTGTCCAGGGTGAACCCTGCCTCTCACCCAGTGTCAGCTGGGATAGGCTCCACCCCCCGCGACCCTCAAGAGGATGAAGCGGTTAGAAGATGAATGAATGAATGAACCTCAAATGGATCTCTTCCTAGGAAGTTTGAGCGATCTGCATGAAACTGGGTGAACATAATCTAGGGAGCAATATCTAAAGTTCCCTCTTGGCAAAAGTTGGAAAACTTCCTAAAACTGAGCTTCTATAAGGCAATGAATATTGCGGAGGGCGTGGCTCATCACATAAAGGTGTAGAACATCTCAAGGGTTTCACCCATCACCACGCAACTTTGTAGGCATATGACCACACATAATCTGAGGGGACCCCTCCATTATTGAGCCCATCAAACAAAATGGGGGCGCTAGAGAGCTCATTTCTTATCTAGGCCTAACCGCCATATGGATTTTTACTAAACTTGGTAGATATGTAGAACAGGACGCCTCAAGGTGACTGGAGAAATTTAACTCTAATTGGCAACTGGGTGGCGCTATAACAACAGAAAAATGCTTCCAAATGGCTAAAATGCGACCGATGGCTGTGGCTCCCCCTGTGGACCAATGTTGGTGTTGTTTCTAATGTTTGCTATGACTAAGTCATGGTATGGTATGCTGCTGCATCAAGAGCTAGCTGCACCTTTCCCATGTGAACTACCAGTGCGCCCCACTGTTAAGTCAATACAACATATAAACACTTTAACTATCTGCCTTTCAACGTGCCACCTCAACTACTAATGTACAGTTTTAGCCCACTAACTATCCCACTATTGGCAATGGTACTACTGTACTTTCAATAAAGCAATCGTACTATCAAACTCACAAACACTCTGTCTGAATACATTGCTCTTCTTAATGGGTTCAGTTGACTATTTAATCTGCAGTTTCCTATGACCTGTATCCCAAACACACACCATGTGAAACTGTACGTGGGCAACTGTGCACTCAATAGGTATGGACTAGTTCTCTATGATTCATAAAAAAAATTAGAGCGGGTAGGAACAGAAAGGTTTTTAGCTTCACACACCTTTAGAACAATAATATTTGAGTTGCTTATTAGGTGCTGGTTTGTTGCTGAGAATCCCATTTGTTCTTTTTTTTTAATTTCTTATAAGTTTTATTTTGTGTTTGAATAATTTTAATTTGTTCAATAAATTGACTATATATGTGTGTGTGTGTGTGTGTGTGTGTGTGTGTGTGTGTGTGTGTGTGTGTGTTTTTTTAATGACCTTTAATTTCCAGTTTTGACTCAAAGTTCTCCAGATGACAAACCCTCTGTTAAGATGTTCTACAGATATTATTTGTGTTTTGATGAGAAAATCCACCTGAGCGTCTGTGACTGATGTTGAGTCATGTCTTCGTGTTGTGTGTGTCCTCTCTGCACTACTTCCTGCTTCTGGTGCAGACTTAACGAAGAGAAATAAACCTGATTTAAAAAAAAAAAAAAAAAAAAGATAGTTTGTGACCCTTTCTTTACCACTCATCATCAGACACATCCTGTGAGCTTTGTACTTTTATTATATTTGGTAATTATCTCTAAGGCCTGAGTGACGGCTCCATGTATCGACAGACGTTTAATGTTTGCTGACGAGCTGCAGCAAAACCTGAGAGAGGAGCGCAGTGGTGTCTGTTATTTTGGGGGCCGCACAGTGTTCACTAAGAAAAATGATTTTGCAATTATTATGAGAGATATTCGGACATGAGTCGTAATTTTGTACAGCATGGTAATTATTGCATCATAAAAATTAACATGATATGATTTTAGGATCTGCACCAAACAAGTGTGCTTCATTATGTCCAGAATATGATCTGCAGACCACTGAGTTTGTACTCAACTAAACAGTTTGAGCTGTTTCCAAAAGAATTTAAGTTGAGTGAGTGAACTGGGGTTTACAGGTGACCGGCAGAGGTCGCTGTTGACAAGAGAACAAACTGACACCAGCTGCTGGTGAAGAAAACAGATGGAGTTTAATCCGTCCTCCATAAACTCAGTTTAACTCTTTAACAACAGGCCGGATGTCGGGTTAAATGTCTCTGCAAGGATCTGAACAAACAGGAAAATAAATAAAACCACGGTGAATTTGTAGGATGATGTTTCACACTCGCTAACGGGAGATCCAAAGGAGGAGGTTGTTCTCGTTGCCAGGAGATGGTGATGACGACTCGAGCTGCGTCAAAGCGGACAGATTAAAACCGGAACATGGATAAACCCTCCTTCAAAATAAAAGCAAACTGAAGACTAAAGACATCAAAAAAACTGTTACTTCAATGTCACAACAATAAGGTCATTAATGTTGTTAAAATGTGTCTTTAAATGTAACTGTGATACCTGCAGACTGACTCCTCCCCTGACGATGATGCAGACACATTTTCACACAGGATTTGAGTCTGAAACCCAGAGACTTCTGTTTATTGGAACAGTACAGTTATAATGTAATGTGTTGTATTATATTATAAATAATAATTCTAATTATGGAGGATTTTTTTTGTTATGTTTTCTCATTTAAATAATCATAAAAGACATAATTTAGGCCTCGTCTATCTGTAAATGTTTTTGTGACATTAAAAGGACACTCCCTGAATTTTAGGTGTTGGGGGCAAAAAAATCTCGACAGCATTGTATCGTGATATTTTTGTTTGGCAACATCATTTCCTCACACAGGGCCAGCCAAGTGTTGATTGTTTTATTACATAAATTATTATTATTGCAAAGACAAATTAAACTTTAGGTAGCCTACTAGAATAATAAAATCCTTTTTTTCAGTCCACTGACTGAAACTTCACCTTATTAGTTAAAACAGATGTTGACAGTTTTCCTTTGGGGACATAATTTACAGTTAAAAACGGTAATAAATTGCAGTGTATTTTATTGCAATACTCAGCGTATCGCAACATGTTTAAATCGTAATAATATTGTATCGTGACTAAATTATCGTGATCATTTTGTATGGTGGATTCTCTGATGATTCCCACCCCGACTGAATTTATTACAGCCTGCTGTGCCGACAGTGTCCCCAAATCCCCAGATTTCCTCCTCATCCTCTGTGAAGTCGTCTTTAAAACCTTCATTAGTGTTTTAAACATCAGCTGTGAACTCAGTGAGTTCAGTTTTTTATATACCTCTTATTATATCTTTTTTTAAACTGCAGTATTACTTATTTTACTTACATATAATACCTGAATACTACTTTTAAATAATTTAAATTATTCTATATTTTTCATGTATTTTAAATAAAATAATACAGTCCATTTATCTGTTCATTATTTCCTACTATTATAATTATTAATTTTTGATTTAAGTTTTCTTGTTTTGCCCCACAAATAACAAACACTCCTTTACTGTCACTTTACCTTGCAGTTTTTGTCCCATGTGCTCTATAATTTTCTTCTTCTTTTTTATTCTATTCTTGGTTCAGTTCTTTATATTCTGTTTTTTATTACACTGCAGTATTACTTACTGTACTTATGTAAATTATCTGAATACTACTGTTCAATAATTTAAATAAATGATATTTTTTTGAATAGAATAGTGTGTGTGTGTGTGTGTGTGTGTGTGTATACATTCGATTTATCTGTTTATAGTTTACATTTTATTTTCCTATTTTGTTTTTGTTTATTTTAAGTTTTCTTTTCCTGCCCCTCCTCCCTCATCTTTGCAATACTTGTCCCATTTGCTCTTCAATATATCTTTTTCTTTTTTTAAAATTATAGTTCTGGTTTAGTACTTTATATACCTCTTATTATTTGTACCTTTTTTTTACACTGCAGTATTTGGCTACTTATTTTACTTACATAAAATATCTGAATACTTTGTTTTAAATCATTTAAATAAATTAAATATTTTTTATTATTTTAAATAAAATAAATAATACACTAGATTGTATGATTATTGAAAGTTTTCATTATTCTATGACTTTGAATCACTAAGCAAATTTTTTCAGTAATTCTAAGGTCAAACCAGGCTACCGTAGTGCAAAAAATTAAAAAGCTTTTGTTCTGAAAAGTGGCACCGGAAGTGCTGTTATCCTCCACAGCGGAGCCCCGGCTGCCGGTGACCGGTCTGCCTTGATTGAACGGTAGTGATCAGTCAGACGGATTAGCGCTCAGCAGGAGCAGAGGAGAGCTGCTCCAGCTCCGCCCGCCGCTTTGTTCCCATCACAAGTCCACACTGTAATACCTGCACGGTGCTTCCTGTGGTCTCGCGCACATCATCCTCTGTGTCTGTTCTCCAGAGACCATCGGACACCCTGAGAGGCCCGCTGCTTCACCGCAACAGGTCGAGGAGGAGCTCAGATCTAAATGTTCATCATGATGAATGAGATGTGAGAGGAGCAGACAGAGGAGACAGACGGACCGCAGAGGAGGAAGAGGAAGAGGATGAAGAGGATGGATTGATGGTTTGAGCTGCAGTCTGGATGCGACAGAGCAGAAAACTGCCAACATGATGCCGGTGAGTGTGAAAACACTTCATCCTGTTTAATGTATCTCGTCATGAGGTTTGAGAGCGTGACAGCGTCCTCTCTGCTGCCTGCACTCTGTGTGTCAGTTATGATCAGTGCTCTGTGTAACAGTTACTGTAGTTGTTAAAACCTTTAGGGACTGTTCGTTAGTCATGAGGGGAAGGGGCAGAAAGGGGGAGGCATGTCAAAAAAACAAGAAATGAAGCATTAGGGAGGGACTTGTGTTTCTTATATTGGCTGGGGGAGGGGCATACAACTTTAATGGTTGTGTTTTAAATTTATTTTACCACTAATATTTTAAAGAAAACTCCAAAATCATACATTTTATCGTCGCCAGAAAAACCGTTTCACACTTCAGGTTGTGATGTTGTACTGAACATCAGCACGACTGTGATTGGCTTCAGCACTCGGCCGATATCATCGACCCGCGGAGCAGAACCACAGTTTGAAGCAGGATTTTTTTACTTGTGTGGCAGAACCTACGACGTCGCCTACACTGTTGTGAGCATTTATATTTGTGTGGTGGTGTGTCTGTCACTCATATACATGAGTGCATACAGATGTACATACATACATATATTAAACACACAGTAAACACACATTAAACACACATTGAACACACATTAAACACATTAAACACGCATCAAACACACATTGAACACATCAAACACACATTAAACATATTAAACAAATTAAACACACATTAAAAACATTAAACACACAAACACACATTAAACATATTAAACAAATTAAACACACATTAAAAACATTAAACACACAAACACACATTAAACATATTAAACAAATTAAACACACATTAAAAACATTAAACACACAAACACACATTAAACACACAGTGAACACACATTAAACACACATGAAACACATTAAAGACACATTGAAGACACATAAACACACATTAAACACACATGAAACACATTAAACACACATTAAACACATTAAACACACATTAAAGACACATTAAACACATTAAACACGCATCAAACACACATTGAACACATCAAACACACATTAAACATATTAAACAAATTAAACACACATTAAAAACATTAAACACACAAACACACATTAAACATATTAAACAAATTAAACACACATTAAAAACATTAAACACACAAACACACATTAAACATATTAAACAAATTAAACACACATTAAAAACATTAAACACACAAACACACATTAAACACACAGTGAACACACATTAAACACACATGAAACACATTAAAGACACATTGAAGACACATAAACACACATTAAACACACATTAAACACATTAAACACACATTAAAGACACATTAAACACATTAAAGACACATTAAAGACACATTAAAGACATTAAATACACATTAAACACACATTAAAGACACATTAAACACATTAAAGACACATTAAAGACATTAAATACACATTAAACACACATTAAAGACACATTAAACACATTAAACACACATTAAAGACACATTAAACACATTGAACACACATTAAACACACATTAAAGACACATTAAACACATTAAACACACATTAAAGACACATTAAACACATTGAACACACATTAAACACATTAAACACACATTAAAGACACTTTAAACACATTAAACACACATTAAACACATTAAAGACACATTAAAAACACAATAAACACACATTAAACACACATTAAAGACACAATAAACACACATTAAACACACATTAAACATGGCTTAATAGAGACAGTTTCAAACACAAATCAGCTTCACTATAACTCGCAGCATTCACAGACAAACACTTGTCTTTATCTGGACACATTTTCCCCACAAATACAACATGCTAACGTTATTAGCACAAGCCTATGGCATTTTACATTGTATAAATTAGCCTAGCAGCTAGCAGAGATGTCCTCTGCTCATATGAAGCCAGGATAAATCACACACACAAGACTTAAAATGCTATTTTAGTGGAGGCTTTATTGTCTTCACAATTTATTGTTTCTTATCTGTTAATTAAAGTAAATCAAAGCTTTGTTTCCACTGAGGGAAATGGTTTCAGCTTACAGAGACAGACAGGAGGTCTGCGTCACTGTGACGTGCAGTTACATTTCTGGGGAGGTGCACGCCAGGCTATGACGTAGGGTACGGCGTCGATTCAATGCAGAAGTATAAATTCCGCCTTAGACGTACACATGTACGCAATTTCCCCTCGGGGATCAATAAAGTATTTCTGATTCTGATGTGCAAGCTGGAGAGGGCGGGTTATCTGTCAGTTGTTTTTTAATTTGGCCAGTCAGAGGCTTACAATACCAAGTCAGGATTTAAAGAGGAAAACATGACCTCCTGGATCGGTAACATCAGAGTGATCGCAGGTGGAGATCTGAGGAGCTGTTACTGTTCTGTGTTTGTGACCTGACTGAAAGCTCATCGTCCAACCTTTAAACGTCACATCCAGACGCTGTGAGATCAGCTCTGGGTATGTCACCACGAATAATAGAACACCAGCATTGTACCATTGTCTTCAGTCTGAATGGAGATACTCCCCTGGTTTTAAAGGAGCAGGAGGAGTTTGACCTTTTCATCCACACTGCAGTGCTGCTAAATCCTGCGTTTTACTGCCTCTGAACTGTTCGGCATTCTGGATCTTAGTCCTGGTGGATCAGAGTGACGTCCTGGTTTGAGTCTTCGTCGCACTCCGTCCTTCCTCACACTGCTCAGAGTCTCTCAAGGTATTCAGACCAAACAAAGGAAAATGTTTGTCTCACGTTACTCGCACGAATACATTAACCCACGTTACAGAGGCAAAGAGAATCCTCTGTGATCCATCCCATATCCTGCACGGTAGGCGATACAGAGGTCAGCCTAAAATAAGCCGAGGTTACAGAGGCTGGACTGCAGAACAAAACCAAACCTGACTGATTGATTGATGCCTCAGGTGTGTATTCATGTGCTGGTTGTGTTGTTGTATGTTTACATGCTCTGTGGTGTCATGTGTTTGCTGGAGGTGTGTGTCCATATGTGTTGATGGGTCCAGCTTTGCAGAGTCCAAGTCAAATTTCCCATGGGGACAGTAACGTAGCCAGCTAACGCTAACGCTAACGTTATTGCCAGCTTGGTTGGTAGAAAAGTACAACCAGCAGCTGGAATCAAGCAGCAAATACATAGTTTCAGAACTTACCATGTGGTCCAGAGGCTTCACTCAGTCTGCTCCGAGCCCTCTGCTTTTTTGTCCTGTCTGTCTTTTTGCTCACGCCGAAACACGTCAGTGCACCCCGTGCAAATTTGTGTCTATTCGCGTCTTTGCATTGACTTTGTGTGCACGAAAAATGAGATTTGCATTTAGTCTGAACACCTTTGTGATGCAAAAACATGACAGGAGATCCCAAGAAAAGTCCTTGTTTTACCTTTACAATATGCTCACTGGAACAATAAGGCCACTTGTGAGGATTTTAGTAATCGTGCATAAAAAGTGAAGAGCAATAGTGGTGTGAAAAATGGCGTCTGGTGCTCACCTGTGTACTTCCCACCAAAAACGTGTTTTTAACGACAGAGGAGAAAGGAGATACATGAGGCAGTAGAAACACCATACTTGTCAGGAGATACATTCAGTGTTGGTTTGGGTGTTTTTCTGGGATAAGCTGACAAGAAGAAAAATGTAGAATATCCTCAGACTTATCCTTTAAGCCCTGACCGCAGTCACGAAGGGCAGCGCAGAGGGAAACCCTGCTCGAGGGGGAAGCAGATTTCAATCAACGGTAAAACATCTTGAATCAAAGTCCAACCAAGCGATTTGTCTTCAGCTCCAAGTCAGTTCCTCTCCAGAGGTTTTTAACAGATAATTTTACAAACACCTGCCTGAACTTCAGCTGATGATGACCTGGCCACATGTTTTGGTCAGAATTAGTGTTTAGAAGAACGTATGTGCAGATACTTGCGGCTGAAACTTGGTGCAAACCATCAACTTTGAAGCATAAAAAAAATCACAAGTGACCGGTCACATTGCCGCAAACTGCACGTGTGTGTGTGCCAGTGTTGTGTTTCCCATTTTGAAGCAGCGCAACTCAAAGTTGTGTCGTATTTAAAACTGAGTGAACTGTTGGGTTTGTTTGCACCAACATTTCACCTCAGGGTCGGTTCATTTAATCAGAACTGTTGGATTCACTCATGGCAGCAAATTAAATCTGCAGAGTGTCCACTGAGGCCTAAATGTTTTAAACCAGCTTTTCAACTTCTCAAGCGATTTCATCATCGCCGAGAAGTTTCCAATGTTGGAATAAAATCATGAGAGCTTTAACTTGGCTGGTGCGCTTCTGAGATCTCCATCAGTTGGAGTGAGGTGGTCATAAAACTCAGTCTGTTTCTCGTCTTGATGTTCCAGTAAAAACCTAACATGTTTAAAGCCCCGTCTCCACCAAACCCTTTCAGTCCAGCACCTCTGGAACCAGCAGTAAGCCTTCAGACATGGTACCTAGACCCTCGGTGTGTTCAGACAGTCCTCTTAAATGTGGGCGGGGTTGTTGTCACTCACTGCTCCGTCCAGCACTCGCTGTATTTCCTCATCAGCGGTGACACAGATGGAAGTCTGCACCTGGTTTATCGTCCACAGAACGAGGCTGCACGCCCACATTTTCACAACAAAATAGAACAGGCTGCAGTGAGAGTCTCTCTCCATGGGATATTTCAAAATAGCAGCTTTGTGCATTTAGTCCTTCTCAGGCAAGCTCAGGGGTTTAGTGTTGCTGTAGCCCACAGGAAGTGAGGATTAGAATATATGACCTTCACATAATCCGCTCCAAATGAATCTATATTTTTAAAGTCATTACTAAAAGTGTGTGTCATATAAAAACTAAAGTGATGGTCAAAGTTGTCACAGTGAAATTTAAGGTGTGCTGATGGATTCACGTCATCAACTCATGCATTGAGTAACATTACAAGTTAACGTTCCACCTTAAAAGTTGCCGGCAGTCGGCCCAGTGAATGAAGTGATTTTTTTCTCTTTCATTTTATAGTTGTAGTTTACTGATGTATGAACAGAGGTTACATAAAACCAGAGTGAGCGTCCTCTACTGACCAATCAGACTGCAGGGTTTCTAGCTCCACCTTTTAGTACCAGATCTGTGTGCTAGGTACCCCAACAGAGGGGGGACCAAACATGGGGACGCTAAGGAACGCTGCTGTTGGAAACGGAAAAGATGCCAAACTGAGCCGTGCCGTGCTGCTCGGTGGAAACAGGGCTTTAAATAGTATTATAAGTTTTTAGCCTTGTTTTTTTTTAATCATGAAGTTAAATGACGTGAACATTGTCAACAAACAATAGCTGCGCTCTCTCCAGCACCAAACAGGAAGCCACAAAGCAGGTAGACAGTAAACTGCTGGAGTTGTGGAGTGAACAAGAGCTGGTGTTTAATTTCTATCTGATCCACAACCCAGCACTTATTTTAGTGAGGAATCTTAATTTCTGAGATGCTTCACTTCTCGTTCCCACAGTCTGCTCCCACTACAATAGCTGAGCTGACCAACGTAGGCTGGTAGTGAGTCAGGCGATAAAATCCAAAAGCGTGTACACAAATACAGTTTGTCTTTATGAATTTTATTGATGTAGAATTAACGAATACTGTTGACATATGACACCTTCTATTTTGTGCTACTAGTGTGTTTTGCGGACAGAAATTGTTAATACGTCATATATTTTAAAGGGATAGTTTGGAGTTTTATGGGGAACTTATCCATAGTCAGTGTATCTCATACAGTAGATGTCAGTCGGCACACCCCCAGTTTGGAGAGGCAGGCTGGAGCACAGCCCCAGAAGCTAAGCATCGTACTGCTGTGGACAGGGACAGCAACAAAATGTGTTTCAGCCACCTAAAAAAACTGTGTACGCTATATTAAGAGTATTTCCACCTCTTTACCTCTCCGTCAGGCGGCCTTATCTGATGGAGAGGCCATTGATGTCTTCAGTTCCCTGCCTATGATCTCGTCAAAGCCACCAGACTCCATTGAGAAAAACAGTAAATTTAACTCGCTGAGCACAGGAGCTGCTGGTCGACTGCTGCTTCGATCAGTTAGTTAGTTTGTGTTGTTGTGTGACTTCGGTGAATCTGAAGTAACCCTTTTAAAAGCCAAATTCACACAATAAGACAAACGCACTAACTGACCGAGGCAGCAGTCGACCAGCAGCTCCTGTGTTCAGCGAGTTAAAATTACTGTTTTTCTCAATGTAGTCTGGCTTTGAAGAGAGAGCAAAATAACGTCTTCATTCTCCCTTCTTACACTGACATTGATTTTTTTTAATGTGGGACTGTTATTTCAGGTGGCTAAAATCTGTTTTGTTGCTGACCTCGTCCACAGCAGTTGATTGTTTAGCTTCAATGTCAGACTCCAGCCTGCTTCTCCAAACTGACATCTACTGTATGTAGCACACTGACTATGGATAAGTACACCATACAACCCCACTGCAAAATATCTGAACTGTCCCTTTAAATGGAGTTTGGCGTAATATTTTCCACCAGGAGCATGATGGGAAATAGTTAAGTTGAGTTTTGGCTTCTTTTTTTTTTTTCCTGCCGTTTTCCAACTTATGAAATTCAAATGCTCGGGTAGTCTTTTTTTTTTAATTTCTGTCTCTAAATCGGTCCACACATTTCCTCCACACACTGAAACACATCTTTGTTTCACATTTGTTCTGCTCTTATTTGAAACAACCTCTGGATCCAGTCTGCCAACATGCTACTGTGCACTTTGTACGTCAGTGATGATGTTTTAAAATCTACAAGTTGAGTGCATGTGAATTAATGAATCATTTATTTGTCAGTTTGTGTTTATGATTCTGATGGCTCTCCTCTGAAGCAAGTAGATTAGATTTGTGATCCATTAACATGTTCTTCCCCAAAGAACGATGAAATATATGTCATGATTTTAAGTTAAGGGTGTGTTTTTTCTTGTTCAATATTGCGATGGACTTTGATATTTTGGTTTCCAGTGGTAGGCTGCTAATAGTGACCCTGCAAGATACAATCTTACAGTGTGTGACTAAAACCTCACGTTGCCTTCGGGTGTTAAAGTCTTTTCAGAGTCCTCCAGTGTCTGCTAGGCATCAAATGTGTGTTTTCCAGCTGCGTGTATGATCAGTTCTGCTTCCCGTGCATGTTAAATGATAAATGAGGAACATGATGAGGTGGAGGAGGAAGGTGTGTTTGAGGAAACTGAGCTGAACTTCTCTTCCCAGCACCCCTGCGCACAGAGCTTATTGTTATTCAGACAGTAGTGTGTAACATCCAGACAATGACTGACAACAGGAGAACAACAAACTACTCCCAGCTCACATTTGTGTGACGCTGAAGGTGAAGCTGCTGCCGGTGTGTCAGCGTGTGTTCGTGCACAGTGATCCCGCAACGTTTCATCCCTGCTTCCTTTAAAACGCAGCACGCCCTGATCATTAAACTACGTCCTCATCATCTTGCAGGCAGGGCTCAGCGGAGCTCGCCTTGCTGCTTGGTTACTGTTGCCACAGTGACCAGAAACTCACACACACACACACACACACACACACGAGCTGTTCAAGGTCATATGGGAACAGTATTGTGTTAGTATTCCTCAGACGACGAGCGGGGAAACTACAGCAGGGAAGTTGTAACCTTCATGTTCATTAACAAACCAGCCTGACGCTGACGTGAATGTCTCAGACCTGACGATAAAATCTGATGTGTTGTTCCGGTGTTTGTGAGGATGTTACAGAGCAGTTTTCTGTTCATTGATTCTGACCACTGATGAGGCATCACAAGGTGCTCTCACACCTGAACCTGTCTGGTCTGGTTCAGATTGGTGTGAAGCTGGAGGTCAAACTGTGGTGTGGACAAACAGCATCAAACACTGCTGCACGTCCAGTGATGTCTGCTGGACAAGACCAACCTGTTTTGTGCTGTTTGTACCTGTGACCTAAATTTCTAAAGCACGGGGAGGGACTTATGGTTTTTATTTTAGCTATATTTTGGGAGGGGCTTACAGATTTATATGGTTGTATTTTGTATTTATTTAACCACTAATTTTAAAGACAACTCTCCAAACCTGCTGAAGACATGTTTACTGGCACCAAAATTACACCATTCATCACAGCCAGAGCTGTAAAAACAGAAACTAATGTTGGATTTTCACATTTCAGACAGTCCTTGGACACATCATGTGTGACGAATGCTTCCGTCATTAAAAAACAAACAAAAAAACCCACCTGGGTGAAATACTGATATTTCATCACATTTTTCTACATGTCATTTAAAATTTGACCAAAAACAAATTGTTTGCACGACAGAGCAAAAAATGTTTTATGTAAAATACATAATGTGTTATTTTATTTTAAATACATAAAAAATATAATTTAATTTATGTAAATTATTTAAAACAAGTATTCAGATACTTGACGTGAGTGAAAGAAGTAATACTGCAGAGTAAAAAACAAAAAAGAAGCTCTGTTAGGGACTGTTTGTTATTTATGAGAGGGGAGGGGGGTGCAGAAAGGGGAGGCATGTCTAATAATTATTTAGGCACCGGGGAGGGACTTATGGTTTTTATTTTAGCTTATGGGAGGGGCTTACAGATGTATATGGTTGTATTTTGTGTTTATTTAAGCACCAATTTTAAAGACAACTTTCCAAACCTGCCGAAGACATGTTTCATTTAAAAAATTGCCAAAATGATATGATTCATCACAGCCAGAGCTGTAAAAACAGAAATTATCGTTGGATTTTCAAATTTCCGACGGTCCTTGGACACATCATCTGTGACGAACGCTGAGGCTTTCTTCAGCTCTAGGATTTCGTCTTTAACTTTCAAACATCAAAGACAGGTGACAGCACTTTCTTGACGAGTTCTTTTGACACCAAGAAAAAAGCGTCGCAGATGAGTCACCTGTCAGTCTGTTTAACTTCACGTGAGCAGCTCGTGCTTCATTTGTTAGAAGTCAGTGTGGACAGCCGAGACCTAAATGACAAGTGTCACGATGACTGGAGTTGATCTGGAAGGTTTAGAGGCATCTCGTCAGACAGGCGGCGGGGAGCCTGACTGTGGGTCAGTCGGTTAATTGTTGTAGTCAGTGACCTCTCTGTGAACCTCGAAGCGTTTGTCCATTACCCACAGAGACGAGCCGGAGTTTGAAACAACACAACGAGCTAATTAGTGACTGAAATGAGTCTGAATGAGCTCAATGTATGATTAACATACGGCAGGCGGCCAATCAGAGGACAGCATCAGAGCTCAGTGTCAACAGTGGAGGCGTCCTGTGTTGATGTTGTTGACTGTGGTTGTATCCTGAACAGCAGGCTGTGTGAGTGTGTGCGCCTGTGTGTGTGTGTGTGTGTGTGTGTGTGTGTGTGTTTGTGTGTGTCGTTAATCCAATCTTGCTGTGTCACGTGACGCTGTCGGCCATATGGCTCCAGCCTACAAAACATTTGGGCTGTGACCTGCAGCGTGCCAGCTGCCGCCACGTTTCCCCCGAGCAGAAACAGAAGCAAACACACCAGCTCTGAATGAAAACATTAATCATTCATTTTACTAACAAATGAAATTTATATTTTCACTCTGCTCCGTTCACTGCTGTCGCCTCTCATGTCTGATGATGTTCAGATCAGATTTCATACATTTAAGTCTTTGATACTAAAAAATAAAATACTTTAAATCAGATAAGATGACCGTTATTATTTTAAGAGGTATATAAAAACCTGAACCAAGAATAGAATTAGGAAAAAAAAGAAGAAAATTATACACACATGGGACAAATATTTCAAGGTAAAGTGACAGTAGGGGAGTGTTTGTTATTTATGAAAACATGAAATAAATAGTAAAATAAAATATAGATAATAAACTGATAAATCAAATGTATTATTTACTTTGTTTAAAATAAATAAAAAATACAATTTAATTTATTTAGATTATTTGAAAAGAACTATTGAGATATTTAACGTGAGTGAAAAGTAATACTGCAGGGTTAAAAAAAAGCTCTGTTAGGGACTGTTCGTTATTTATGAGAGGGGAGGGAGGGTGCAGAAAGGGGAGGCATGTCTAATCATTTTTTAAGTGCTGAGGAGGCACTTTTATTTTGGCTCAGGGGAGGGGCCTACACATTCAACTGGTTGTATTTATTTAACCACCAATTTTAAAGAAAACTTTCCAAACCTGCTGAAGACGTGTTTCCTTTAAAAATTGCCAAAATGACTCGTTTTATCAGCCAGAAACTGTAAAAACAGAGATGAATGTTGGATTTTCCGATGGTCCTTGGACACATCATGTGTGACGAACGCTTCCATCAGTAAAAAATAAGTACATACATGAATAAATCTGAGCTTAAAATACTAATGTTTCATCATTATTCTACATCTCATTTAAGATTTGACCAAAAATAAATTGTTTGTACATCAAGAGTGAAAAACTGAAGCTTTTTTCAACTCGTCTTTAACTTTTAAATTGCAGTTGTGTCACCTTTAAAAAGACTTCACACATGTTTACAAAGAATGAAACAAAGCTAACCTGGAAATCCAGATGTCCCGCCCCCCAGCAAATTCTAATTTGCTCTGCACGGGGATCTGGCCCCGACGAGCAGAGCCCGCTGAATCGCCATCGGACCAATCAGATCAGTCTGTCTGACAGAGGCGGGCTCTGGGCGGGCGTAACATGATGAGGACAGCGCTGCGCTGTTGGAGTTGAAAAGTAAACAGCCAAGATGGCCGCTGCCGAAGGACCGCGTCTATTCAGTTTAGCTTTGGAAGAAACGCTAAGCCAACTACACTTATCTTTTTCCTGAGAGAGGAACAGAAGACTGCCCTAGAAGCCTTCACTGCCAGGAAGGACGTTTTTGACGTGTTGCCGACGGGATACGGCAAAAGCGTAATATATCAGTTAGCCCCACTGGTCGGCAAACACATGGGGCTTAGGGCAATGAATATGTCACCTTGTTTTTGCTCTGATTGGCCATCGTGCTATCCAACTGCGTGCGGCGGCATTTGAAATGCCTCAGCTAGTGCCGCCCCTTGGGTAGGAAGGGTGCATCGGTGAGGGCCAGACTCAAAATCTTTCTAGATCTGACTCTGGATTTCCAGGCTAAAACAAAGCATGAATAAGAGAATAAATATCAGTGATTAAAAAGTACAGAATCTTTGCAATATAACTACAAAATATAAGCAATATTTATTGAATAAAAAAGTACAACTGATGAGTCTAAAGATTCAGCAAAAGTCCAGCAGAGGTTCAGGACGACAGATATGAAGTGAAGTCTTTTTAATCAGGATTTAAATTTCTCTGACATCCTTATTTTAGAAATATAAAAAACATGTTTTTCTACAATGTCCTCTTTTTAAAAATTTAACAGAAGAAGCCAGTGTTTGACAAAACTGGCAAAAGATATGATTCAAATTCCAAACTGTCAGATCAGCACTTTGCATGGAGGCTGTGTGCCATCAGTGTGGGAGTGCTGTGCATGAAAGAGATACACACATACAGCCGGTTACTCTGATGCATTTCAGTCTGCACCAATTCTGAGTGTCAACATTTATTGTGACGTGCACAAAACAAAAACAGAGAAACAAAGATTATAACACAATATTAAAACACCACGTTAATCAGAAACAACGTCCCCCTGAAAAGAGGCCTGTTGTTAAACTGTGTGAGGCGTCTCAGGAGCTGAGCGGTCGGTGACAGGATTACGAGTGTTGATGAATCCTGGTTGTTTTTCAAGAAGCTGCTGACGTGTTTCAGACAGAAGACAGAGTTCATTAATTTCCCCCCTCGCAGCGGAGGGCTGGTGTGGGCTGCTCGCTGGTATTAAGCTGCGTGATGCTGCACTAATTCCTGGCTGGATTAAGAGCCGCAGTCTCACGAGTTTAATGAGGCCGCGGCCTGTTGACTGACAGAGAGACAGACAGGCAGACGGACAGACAGAACCAGGTTCGATTACAGAGTCACCTGTTCTGGGTGTTTATGGAAATGACTCAGGTCGTCAGTGAGCGTCCATCACTGTTGGACCTCAGTAACATTCTTTGTATCTGTTTTAATTCATGTTTAAATGATGGTGACTTCATGTAAATAGATGCAGTTTGTTATTTGTACATGAGGTGCCGCACTACAACAGGTAACACAGGTTATGTAGGTAAGGTCAGGTGATGGGCAGCAGGTGTGTGACGGGGTAAGAAAACAGTTTTCGTGAAGGATGGCATCAGGAAGAGTTCGTAACATGGAAACTAAAACTGATGAATGGACACTAACGGCTGAATTATGGACAAACAGTGTACCTGCACGTGTTAAAATAAACGGGTCCTTGACGGTAGGGGTGTGTCATATCATCTCGTTCACAATAATATCGGTATCATTTTTAACACTCTCTCAGCCAGAGTATTATTTCTTAAGTTTCCAGCATTTTGATCATATTCACTAATTTTTCAAGACCCACAGAATAATTTGTTCTACGAATATGTAAACAGTAAGAACATGAAACTAAAGAACAGACCCTCTGTTTTTACTCAAAACATTTTATTTTATCTTATTCTATTTCTTTTTTAATTAACAATTAAATTTGTGCATTTTCATGGAAAAAAAACATTTCAGACTAAAAGCTGAGAAAAATGCATTTTTGTCAAAGAGTCATTTTCAAGTATAAAATCTTACATTTTTGTTTTTTCCTCATTTTCTTACGTCAGTCTGAATTGTAGAAATGAAAATAATAATAATGATGAGTAAAATAAAATTCTCTTTGAGGTGCAGCAGAACACGTCGTCACATTCAGTGATCGTTCAGTGTCCTGTTGTCTCCGTCTCCTCTGTGCTCGTCTTGTCCGTGTGTTGCAGTCATGCAGATCCCGTTTCGTCCCACCAAACTCGTTTGCTTCAGAATGTTGATCGAAACAGGGAGTGTCAGAGTCTGAGTACATCAACATCTCCACGGCTTGTGCAACTGTAAACTTTTCCGTCCGCGCCGGCGTTTTCATGCAGTTTACAAGCTTCTATATGTTCTTCAGGTTTCCAGCGGATCTTATTCATTTTGGACGTGGCAGTGCTGTTCTATTTGACAACATGAGGTCCCTATCTTATATCAGTGAAAACAGTGATTGCCGGAAAATCTCATCAATGGCTGGGAAAGAGTTAACATAAAAAAAAAAAATCTTTCCCAGTGTAAGTCTTTTGTCTTTTTGGGCCCAGTGACATCACCGACTCATGAACTGTGATTTCACTTAAGGCCACTACAAAAATTGGCTCCATATCCTGGGGACAGGTCTCAATTTACTAACCAGCGTCTTGAATCCGTTCTGTTGGTCTTCTGGTTTCCCTTTTTGAATGATGAATTCAGACGACCAATGCCTGCTGTCCATCCATCCATCCATCCATTTTCATGCGCTTATCCGGGGCTGGGTTGCAGGAGCAGCAGGCTGAGCAAAGCACCCCAGACGTCCCTCTCCCCAGCAACACTTTCCAGCTCCTCCTGGAGGACCCTGAGGTGTTCCCAGGCCAGATGAGATATGTAATCCCTCCAGTGTGTTCTGGGTCTGCCCCGGGGCCTCCTACCAGTGGGACGTGCCCAGAACACCTCTAACAGGAGGCGCCCAGGAGGATCCTGATCAGATGTTGAACCACCTCAACTGACTCCTTTCAGCGCGAAGGAGCAGCGGCTCTACTCCGAGCTCCCTCCAGATGTCTGACTCCTCCCCCTATCTCTAAGGCTGAGCCCAGACACTCCACAGAGGAAACTCATTTCAGCTGCTTGTATCTGTGATCTCATTCTTTGAGTCACTACCCAGAGCTCATGACCATAGGTGAGGGTTGGGACGTAGATGGACCAGGAAATCAAAAGCTTCGCCTTCACCTTGATGGACCAGTGCAGCGCCTGCATCACTGCAGAAGCCGCACCAAACCGCCGATCCATCTCACGCTCCATTCTACCCTCACTCGTGAACAAGACCCTGAGATACTTGAGGCAGTAACTCTCTCCCGACCTGGAGGGGGCAATCCACCAGTTTCCGGCAGAGAACCACGGCCTCAGATTTGGAGGTGCTGACTCTCATCCCGACCACTTCACATTCAGCTGCAAACCGCCCCAGGTCATGCTGGAGGTCACGGTGTGATGGAGCCACCGCCTGCTGTGCAGAGAAATATTTCCTCTCATGCAGGTGCAGCATGTACATGCTGGTTTGCCGTCGGCCGTAGTCTTTGCAGTGTGTTCATGTGCAACTTTTTGGCTGAGACACAGGCAACATTAAGCAACACAGCAGTCAGACTTCATCGCTGCTAGATCTTTGATGTTGGTTTGGTGTGTCTGGGCCTGAGAGTCAGAAATGAGGAGAGTGAAGTATGAGCTTCAGTGCACACTCTATGGACTTTAGATACTTTTGAATATCAGGTGTGAACTGTGTCCTCTAAACTTTGTCTCAACACAATCTGGAAGTATCCGGATACAGGAAACCGGGTCAACAGGTCCAAATGTTCAGATCCGTCTGTTCTGACGTCCTCAGAGTTTCATGACAGCAGGGCGGTTTTCGATTCGCCACTTTTCTCAGTACAAAAATGCTTCTTTTTTTTGACACCTTCAGTCTGTCCTCGGGTTCTATAAGCAGCCTCACTGACGACAGGAGGTCTCACTCCCCCTCCCTGTTGTCGTCCTGAGGGACAGACAGCCTCTCCTCTCCCTGCTCTGATTGGCCGCGGCGTTTCCTGGTCGACCTCGGTTCAGTGACTGACGGCAGTGACCCACTTCATTTGCATGAACCTGAAGAAAGATGGCAGCGGCGCTCTAGTTTTCCTTCAGAGCTGTATGTAGGACAGCAGGCCGGCTAATTCATCTCTGTCACTGAGTCTGTTGACTTTATTATTTTTAATGACTGAAGAGAGAGAGACTGAAATATCTCTGTCACTGATATTAAGTGTTGACGATAACATTAAGCTACGTCAGCTGACAATTTATCTCCCATGAGCCACCTCTGCAGACCAGCTGATGGACCGCAGGGTTGCTTCAGCTTCAGTTTGAATGTGACCAAGCTGACAGAGTGAATATTACCTTCACAAACCTCCCCCAGAGTATTTACGATTTAAAAAGCCAAACATTGGCTGTTTTACCCAGAATCCTCCCTGATGTGTGACCTGGTGTTCAGCAGAAAGCTTTCAGCTCGCTGTTTCAGCTCTTTGATGACGAGTCCGTGGACTTGATCCCAGTTTCTCTCCGCCAGGTTCCCATTTTATCTGCTGCTGCCAGGTGAGAAAACTATATGCTCAGAAAAACAAGAAAGCAGCTCTGGTTTATCCGGTTTTCAGCCGCCATGCTTCCACTAACTACATATATTAAAGACTTTTTGTCTGCTTTGTGGTCACATTAGGAAGCAGAAACAACATGATTTAAAAGAACCAAAAGAATACTTGAATTTGTGATTGAATGTCAGATTGATCTTTATCCAAGCGTGGGTTAAAAAACTCATCTGGAGGCTTTAAAAGCTGCTGGAAAAACACCTACCGGTCGCAAAAAAACAAACAAACAAAAAAAACAGTTGTAAAACAAACAAAAAAACCTACAGGTCACTGAAATAAACAAACCCCCCCAAAAAACATGGTATGGGGGCCAAAAGGCCACTGGAAAAACAGCTGCTGGAAAAAAACCTACAGGTGGCCCAAAAAATAAAAAAGCGGGGCTAAAAAGTGGCTGGAAAAATACATAAGGGCCACTTTGAAAAAAAAACTTATTTGAGGCTAAAAGAAAAAACAGCTGCTGGAAAAACAGCCACGGGTTGCTTAACACACTTTTGGGGCAAAAAAAAAAATTACCCACATATTTGGTGCTTAAAAAGCTGCTGTTAAAAAATAAAAAAAAATGTGTCTGGTGGCTAAAAACAAAATAAACAGTTTTGTTGTTTGCTGGTGTTGAACAGTAGGCGACAGCTTGGCAGGCGTCTCCTCTAGTCGTCATGCTATCCACCTCCCGATGACAAAGTCAGCTCTTAAACTACGTCACTTCAGAGACATGGACGTAATACGTACAAAACATGCAAATGAAACATTCAATGTTTTGCAGAAACGTACAATGCCAACGTTTCCTCTGGGGACTGGGCTGTAGACAATGTGAAGGAGGGAATGTTTCAGTTGTTCTTTAATTGTGCTGTTCTGCTCAACATTTTGATCCTGACTGTCCTGGAATTTTTTCAATCTCTAAACTTTTCGTACATACATGGTTCTCTTACTGCATTAATAACGACTCCATTGTGGTAAAAAGGGAACAGATTGTTTCAGGCTTGTAGATGGAAGCAGCTCAGAGACAGACGGAGAGCAGAAGGAGCTGAAGGCAAAAATAAATACTCAGAGTCACTTTCACATCTTCAGAAACCGTGAAGGACAGTTTAAAACAACCCTGTGGAACACCAGCGTTTAGATCGTAATGTCAGGACAGCTTTTTATTCTTTGTTTCTACCACAAAGAAGTGTGAGCCTGTTTTATTTCTCTACGCACCAGAAGCACCTGCTCTGTGTTGGACCAAATGGAGCCTTTAAACATGAGCTTCATTTTAACCTCAGTAACAGCCGACATTGTCTGTCCATTTCAGAGAGGTCAAACACGGCATTTTTCACGTCAAACAGAGACCAGGTTCAGGTTGAGGGTTCAAATCCTCCTCTCAGCTCCACACAGAATGTGAACATGCAGCTCAGCGTCCTCCGACGAGCCTCTGAGCCGGTCATCGCTCAGCACCACCCTCTCAGGATGAATAAAGGCAGAGAAACGCTGCCTCCGTGCAGGTTGGCGGGCTGTGGGAGGCGATCTGGCTCCGATCCTGACAGCAGATACCCTGCTGGAGTAACAGATGGCCCAGTGCATCATGGGAGTTATGTCCACAAATATCTATTATAGTCTTAAATAGAACAGGAAGCTGCCATAGAGGTGAAGGAGGCAGGTTCACATCACATACTGGTTTAACTGTCAACACGGTCTGTTAAAGAACATTCTGGTGTTTTAAACAAACAGGAAACTGTTGTTTATTATGTGTGTTGTTTTTCCACCAGCTCCCAAAGGTGTCGCCGTCTTCTTTCTGTTGTTTCCTTTGTTTTATTATCTTTACTTCCTGGTTCAGACACTGCGTTTAGTCAGAGAGACACAGGTGCAGATAGGGGACACTGGTCCACCTGGGCGTCTCCTCTGATGAGTGACTGACACTCATTAGTCTAATGACTGTGGACAGGAGGCATCCACAGAGTTTATTCCAGGTGACAGAGAAAAAGATGTGTGTGCAGTGCAAATTTCAACCTGTGCAGTGTGTGCATTAGGGCCGAACAGCTCATCAAAAAATTTTAAAAATCACAACATGGCTTCTGGAATTTTAAGTCGCAGGAGGCGCAGTATTTGTTAAAGATGATTTGTGTCTGAAAAAACGTCTAAAATTGAATAGTCAATCATGAATAGTGTCATGCTGCAGAGATATTCTGCAGAATAAAGAAAACGTCTTTGTTTGGTACAGTGTTAATTCTGATTTTAGATTTAGTCTTTTCATGTGTGACAGGTTTAAGGGCTGATTTACGAGCACACACTTACTGATCATCATCTGAAAAGCTCAACATCTCTCTATTTATGCTCTCAACAAATAACTAATGTGAGCCAACTAGGATTTGTCCCCAGGTTCACTGTAAACTCTGACTTATCCATGTGACTGTTAAGAAGCAGAAACATAACTTGTTTCTTCATGTGCAACATGTTAGTCTGGAGGTTTAAACTGGTGTCCTCTCACAGAGTTGGTGATTCAAACTAAACTTTCATCTCTGTCAGAGAAAACTGATCTGAGTTCAGACTGTTTACTTACAGCACAGCTACACTCACAGATAACTGAGCCTCCTACCTGCCTGTCAAACACCATCAACCCACAAACCTTCTCCAGTCCGGACTGAGTGGAGTCCTGCGGGGTGAAGCTGTGAAGGCTGCGAGCGGAGCTAGCTGCTAACAGCCACCGCTGCAACTAACAAACTCCACAGATCCATTCAGCAGCTCCACCATCCACAGTCAGACACACACGGCTGATTATTTACTGCTGAATTACAGCTCACAACTCGCACCAACCCAAACATCCTGGTGCAGACTATTTACTGGAGTTTACCAGCCTGTCGCTCATCAGGCATCTGAAGATCATCACAAGCACGGCCGTTCTTTCAGTGTTCGATAGTCCACCACTAACAATTTCATCATGTCTCATCGATGAAAATAAAACACGATTTCATCTTAGTTTTTATTATCAAAATCTATTTTTAGCTTGTTTTCGTCACGAAAAAAATCATTGACAAAAAAATTTTCATCATAGTTTTCGTCAACAAAATAAACACACAAAGGCAACATGTTCCAGTGAAAATAAAACTGTGCTGAGTTTGTGAGTTAAACACAGACGTTACCACTAACCTGCACATTAAATCAAACTTAGTGATTCTTTCAGCACCTGCACACGTGTGGATGCAGCCGCCTCTGTCATGGTGATTTTTCTTGTTGTCGCTTGTTGCTTTGTTGGTACAAAGCACTTTACCCCTGCTTTAATGCAGAGCATCAGTGAATTGCACTGCACGGCGTTTAGCAGTAATTTTTGTTGGTAAACGTGTGCAGGGGAGTGCCGAGCTCGGTGAAACAAAATCGCAAGGTTGTGCAGAATTCATGGAGTATGATTGAATTTGTGTTGTGGCTGTCTCAACATCCCGAAGGGGCTGATATAAAATACTCATTCTATAAATACTGGAATCAACCAATAAGATTCTTTGCAACTATAAACACGGGGGACATGACCTGAGTGTTGGGAAGGCTCCAGCAGACATTCACCTGATGTTTTCTGTGGGGAACATGAATGTAGCACGACTCTCACTCTGTCTGGTGTGTGATCTGTGTGTTTGCAGATGTTCCTCACCGTGTACCTCAGCAACAACGACCAGCACTTCAGCGAGGTTCCCATCACGCCGGAGACGCTGTGCAGAGATGTGGTGGAGCTCTGCAAGGAGCCGGGCGAGGCCGACTGCTACCTGGCCGAGATGTGGAGAGGCTCAGGTGAGTTTAAAGAAAACAGCCTGAATTCAAACGGGGATGGCTAAAGACCGTTTAATGTAAGTCGTGTCCAAACATCTTCACGCTTATGTTTTTCTCCTTTTTCATGTCCATGTTTTTTAACTAATCAGAACATGTGGTCGGAGAGGGCGAGCGGATGTTGGAGGTGCTGCAGCGCTGGGGGCAGCAGAGGGGGGAGGTCCGTTACCTCCTGCGTCACCAGAGAGCTCCAGGACGAGAGTCAGGTAGGAGACACCTGCTCACCACAGCGCAGGGTTCAACACTTACAGCAGGATGTCATGGGTTTACAGGTGGGAAGCCAGTGAGGGGTCTTGTTCCTGTGTGGAGCGAGGTAGGGTCGGGGAGGAGGGAGGGAGGGTGATAATGTGAATCTCTAAACTCGTCACAAATGAAAAGAAGCAGCTGGTGACTCCCTGTGTGTCCATGAGGTGAGAGAGACCGTCTACGTCCTCCACAGGAAGACAGCGGGTCGTTGACAGAGATAAAGACTGCAGTGCAGGGGAGCTGGACCGACCAGAGGCGGGCTGAAGGAAACAAACACATGATACAGTTGAGACAGAGTTTGATGACATCCAGTCAGATGTGTGAGAGGACTCCTCTAAATGTCTGAGCGGTCTCTGATGAAGGTTTAGAAAGTCCTCTTTACCAACAGATGTTATTTAGTTTGAAGATTTGTTCTGTATATGGAAAACAAAACGCTGTGCGATGGTTCAACAGAAACAGACAAATGTCTCTCTGAGCAACAGCTGAATAAGAACAGAAGATATCAGCAGGTTTTCCCTGCATAGGGAGTTATGAGGCAACTGTTGGTCAGTGAGGGGAAAATCTGCACGGGTTATTTCTAGAGTAACTAAATCGTCAGAGTGTGCTGAGGGGACAACCAATGTGTGTTCACCAAAGTGTTTTTGTCCTGTCACAGAGCTTGACATGATCACGTGCCCAGGGTGAGTTAACTGTGTTCAGAGAAGCGGAACAACCTGAGTGAAAAATAAATGTGATCTCCGACGTCATAATGTCTGAGAACAAACTGAGCACATTTAACACTTTCCCACCTGATCTGCACCGGTCCCCCTCACCAGCCCCGTCTCCACCAAACCCTTCCAGTCCAGTCCCACTGGAACCAGCAGTAAGCCTTCAGACATGGTACCTAGACCCTCGGTGTGTTCAGACAGTCCTCTTAAATGTGGGCGGGGTTGTTGTCACTCACTGCTCCGTCCAGCACTCGCTGTATTTCCTCATCAGCGGTGACACAGATGGAAGTCTGCACCTGGTTTATCGTCCACAGAACGAGGCTGCACGCCCACATTTTCACAACAAAATAGAACAGGCTGCAGTGAGAGTCTCTCTCCATGGGATATTTCAAAATAGCAGCTTTGTGCATTTAGTCCTTCTCAGGCAAGCTCAGGGGTTTAGTGTTGCTGTAGCCCACAGGAAGTGAGGATTAGAATATATGACCTTCACATAATCCGCTCCAAATGAATCTATATTTTTAAAGTCATTACTAAAAGTGTGTGTCATATAAAAACTAAAGTGATGGTCAAAGTTGTCACAGTGAAATTTAAGGTGTGCTGATGGATTCACGTCATCAACTCATGCATTGAGTAACATTACAAGTTAACGTTCCACCTTAAAAGTTGCCGGCAGTCGGCCCAGTGAATGAAGTTATTTTTTTCTCTTTCATTTTATAGTTGTAGTTTACTGATGTATGAACAGAGGTTACATAAAACCAGAGTGAGCGTCCTCTACTGACCAATCAGACTGCAGGGTTTCTAGCTCCACCTTTTAGTACCAGATCTGTGTGCTAGGTACCCCAACAGAGGGGGGACCAAACATGGGGACGCTAAGGAACGCTTCTGTTGGGACCATCCACAACTTTCACTGTGGAGACAGAAACTATGAACTGAACTGAACTGAACTGAACTGCACCGTGAAAACAGGGTTTAAGTGTTGAACCAGACTGATGAGAAAAGTCTGACATACTGGACACTATAGGAGGTAACTCTGGGGTTGATGATGCCACATACAACATACCATTTATAATGTTTAATATCATCTTAACCTCCATGTGAAGGAGAGACTTACTAATATTAGTCGAGAAGCTAACGTTAGCCATCCTGCCGCCTCCAACCGCGGTGTCTTTTGCAGTGACTTGGTTAAATAAATCCATAGTTATAAATCTGACACTGAATGTTTTCTAGTATTATTTATCTATTTAAAATTGAGCGTCGAAAAATGTTTGAGGCCCTGATCACACAGAAAGCGTTTTAGCAGCTGGAGGCGCATTATTTTTGTAATAGTTTTTAATGAGAAAGAAGCTTTCTGCTCGATGGTTTTGTGTTGCTACACGCCTCACAGTTCTGCGCTCTCTGCGGCTGGTGTTTTTGCCAGTCTCCATTTTCGCTTGAATCAGACTAAACAACATCAACCTCACAGGATTCGCTGGTTTGATCCCGTGTCATAGTGAAAGGCAACCAGTGCGTCATCTCCCGAGACGTGCTCCGTGACTGTGAGGAGCCTTTGCTGCATTTTAAACATGATGAAGTGAAGGAGGAATATGTCGCTGATGCTCTCAGGTGGAGCAGAGACCTGGCAGCTCCTTCCTGAACACCGCTGTAAGTCGTGGATGTTGTGATGAACGACCAGCTGTGATTGGTCGAGGTCAAACGTGAAGTCTGCCATTTCTGTGAGCCAAGTCTCAGCCAGACGTCCTGTCTGTGATCTCCGACTCTGACTCAGTGCTCTGCAGTTTGACCTCAGCTTCACAGAGACGTACGTGTTCGAGTACAACTCTGGTCATGAGTCCTGTATTTATGCTTATACTGCTTGCATTGTCATTTTCTGCCCAGCTGAGATATTTTTAGTCTATTCTTTCCTATTCAGTTCAGTAGTCAGGATGTCTCAGCTACACATTTAACAAAATGAATCGCTGCAGCTCCAAAAGGAAAAATGCATTACAGCCTCAACTTATGATAAACTTGTGATTCCATGTTGTACTTCAGTCTCTCCCTGTCTGCAGAGATTTAGTAGAAACCATTTTGTTCACAGTCAGCAGCGAAACTCTGATGTTTTATTTGGCTGAAGTTGTAGCTGAGAAACTGCAGAGTAATCTTAATTAGTGCTAAAAGTGCTTCTCAGGAGCTGCATCATGTGGAGGAGCAGGACAATCGTGTGCAAACGTTAAAATGTGCAGAGGCAACAAACATTGTTGAGAATGAGTGTGAGAATCTTCAGACAGACTGTTGGATCACTGAGAACACTGAACGTTGCCATTGTATGTTTCTGCAAACCACGGATACATTTGCACATTGTTATGTAGCAAATAAGTTTTAACTTTAAGTGACGCTGTTGTTAACATGTTGTTAGGTTTAGGCACAAAAACCACGTGGTTATGGTAAGTACAAGATCATGTTTTGGCTTGTAATACCTAGTTTTGGTGGCACTATCCCGGCAGTGTCTTGCTAAAAAACAACTGCTTCTTATGACACTTTCCCGCAAGGAAATGCACCAAAATCTTTATTAAATACAGCCTCTTTTCAAGGCACTCCTCTGGACCGACACTCATCAATGTTTCTGTAAAACAACAACAAAAAAACATTTTTCTTTATGGCACTATCCCACAAGGCAATGCAGCAAGATCTCTGTTAAAATCAACCACTTTTTATGGTACTGTCCCTCCCAGAAATGCAGCAAAGTCTCTCTAAAAATCAACAGCTTCTCATGGCGCTATCTGAACAGGAAACACAGCAATGTCTTGATAAAAACCAACCACTTTTCATGGCACTATCTTGACAGGAAGCAGCAATCAGACAATAAAAACACCAACGTTTGGTGGCTAAAGAGCCAGAGGAAACATAGTGATAATGTCTCACAATAAAACATAGAGTATAAACACTTGAATCAGACTACTGCCTTCAGGTGAGCGTTCACAGTAATCCAGTTGTATTTCTTGCATGTGGAGGTTCGACAGCAACGCGGAGCAGATCAGCAGCAGGATCGTCTGTACGCTAACAGAGGAGCTTCAGTGTTACTACAGTCGATGACAAACTATAATCAGCTTATGACTCAAGAGAGTTGAGTGTGCAGCTGCTGAGCTCTGTGGGGTTTTTGAAGGATTGAGATTTTGTTTTTCTGTCCTAAAAACAAAGGAAATCCCCTCTGAGGCTGATAAACAGTTTGCTCCATCAGCTCGTGTTTAACCTGCATGGTCAAGGACTGATCTCAGAAACACTGTAAAACCACTGCAGAGCAAACATTACCTCAGAGGACACGGCTGCTGTTACTTTATTTAAATCCAACGAGCAGCTTCAAAAACCAACAACATGTTAGTCCGTCTCTTAATACCGTCTGACTTCCTGTCTGTGGATCTCCGAGCCCACTGAAGTCATAAAAACATATAGTTTACCGCAGTTTGTTAAAATCAAACAAACAGGGAGAAATAGTGACTTTATTTGGGACTGTTTTCAGCGGCAAATGAATCTACATTTGTTGCTCTGGAAATTAATGTTAGAATCAATCACAACACCCAGATTCTTAACTGTGTGGTAATTTCCAGAAGGAGAGGCTGACTGTGAACATTTTTCTGGCCACAAACATTTTGTCCTTGTTGAACTGCAGTGGATTGTGGGGTATCCAGTTGTTTGTGTCTTTGAGGGTGTACAAGGACAGCTATAACTGTGTGTCATCGAGAGAAGTTTCCTTTGGACCGACCCCATTGCTACTTCTTGTTATCCATTTATTCATTAACTGATCAGCTCCCAGTCCGTCTCTGAGCGGCAGGTTCCCCTCACTCACTACGGTCGGCTGGGAAACATTAATCAGTAAATACAAACACTGCTCATTTCATTCCATGGCGCTGGCATGAAAACTGTTTTTGGTTCAGTAACTGTCTGCTGTCAGTCGGCCTGGTGGAGGCAGTTTGACCGGCCGCTGTCCTCTCAGCTCTGCAGGAGCTGCAGCTGACTGACGGCTGCTTCTGTGGACAGAGACGCTGAATGCAGGTCAAAGTCGGCGTGGATGTAAAACTACTGTCACTGTGGCGACAAAACAGAATCTCCTGGTGCACGATACGACAGAAAAGTGTCGCACAACACTTACTGCTGTTGAAAATATGAAATTTCTGTCAGGCTTTCTTTCCTTCTCTTCGTTTGGGGCAGCTGGCAGACGCTTGTTACTGCTATCACTGCTGCTAACGCTACCAACATTTTGCAGCATCAGCCTCGAGTACTTGGTTTTTTGTCTCTGACCTTTTCTGCTCCACATTTTTGTTTTTAGCTCCTTTATCTATATGACTTGTATTTACATTCCTCTCACTCCCCACTTTCTGTCTTGATTTCATTTAATTCCTGCTTGACCTCTGACATTAAACTGATCCACTTGGCGGGATAGAGGAGGTGACGACGGCCGGTACAACTGCACCTATCTTACAGTATCAGATGGGCTGTTCCAACGTCATGTGCAGGTCTCTCTTTTTTTCTGAACAGTTTTTTTTCCAGCATTGCTGGTGGTGACCTCGTGGCCCACAAGCTGGGCCCGCCCTCTTGGCATTGGCTAGAATTCCTTATTGGCCAGTTCGAGCCTGGTCATTAGTTTTGCAGCTGGTTGGTCATAAACAAAGCATTGGTCATATTAAAATTTTGACCTGATGATGGCACTAAAGGAACAGTCAGAGGATCAGGATTTATCTTCGGGGGAACTATTGATATCTGTACCAAATTTCACTGCAATCCTTCCAACAGTTTGTAAGACGTTTCAGTGTGGACCGGTCGACACTACTATCTGTAGAGCCACACAGCTAACATGGGTGAAAGGTAAAATTAGCATTGATGCTAACCGTGTTTTCTTCTTCCAGGTGGATCCAGAGCTGCAGATCAGATGATGAAGAGGAACCAGGTGAAAGCGTCTGTGGAGAGATGTCTGGAGAATGGGGTGAGACGCTTTTACTCAGAGGCAGATGAGAGGATCAGTTTCTGTGCGTCCAGTACACAGATGTGTTTAGCCTAGCTTAGCACAAACACTGGAGGCAGAGGGAAACAGTTAGCCTAGGTCCATCAACAGAGAAGCAAAATCTTTCCCCTGTCTGGTTTTTATGTTGTGTGCTGTTTATTGAACAGGTGCAAAAATAGAAATGTAAAGTAGGACACAGCGTGGTTTAAGCAGCAGTTGGAGCTTTGGTGGTGTTGTCAGAGTGTGGTTGTCCTCTTGTACCCAAGAGCCCAGTTTAACCTTGTTTTGAGTTTTGAACATGTGTCTCTTGATATAAATTAATATTGTATAGGATCGGCAAAAGCTGTCTTTGCAGTTCAATATTGAACAAAATTGATAAAATGAATAAAATGTAAGAAAAAAAAAGTTAATAAAATGTCGGAAAAAATGCCCAAAAAATGTATTGAATTGTCTTAAAAAATGTTAAAAAAAAAAAGTTTGAAAAAATGTTGATAAAATTTCTGGAAATTCTTTTAATAAAATGTCCAAAAAATGTTGATAAAATGTCCAGAAAATATGATTAAAATGTCAGGAATAAAGGTAATAAAATATCAGAAAAATATTAAAAAATTATCTGAAAAATTGTTAGAAATAATATTGATAAAATGTCCAAAAAAGTTGGTAAAATGTCAAAAACATGAGATTAAAATGTCAGGAAACAAGGTTAGTAAAATATCAGATAAATATTAATAAATGTCAGAAAAGTATTATCTTATGTTTAAAAGATGTACAAAAAAAATTCGAAAAAATGGCCCCCAAAAAATTAATAAGCTGTCTTAAAAATATTGATAAAATGGCCAAAAATATAGATAAAATGTTAAAGTTAATAAAATGACAGAAACTGAACAGGTGCAAAAATAGAATTGTACAGTAGGACATAGGGTGGTTTTAGCGTGATAGAAAGTTGTGTCTTGTTGAGAAAACTGCGCTGTATACATCTCTTGAAGTTTGCTAATGTGTGTTTGAAGGTGAACTCTGACTCTGTGTGTGTGTGTGTGTGTGTGTGTGTGTTGCAGGTCTCAGCTCCTCGTCTGGACGTGACGCTGAGCGACCTGCAGGATCTGGCAGCCCGACAGCAGCAGCAGATCAACGCCCAGCAGCAGCTGCTGGCCTCCAAGGTACCAAACTACACAGCTAATGCTGCGACTGATACTGGCCAATAAAACTACTACTATTCAGCAATCAGTCAGTCATTTATTGTCACATGGATTTATACAAGGTACACATCCAGTGAAATGTGATCCCATCAGCTCCTTTAACTCGTGCACTGTCATTTAGTGCCTTTGTGCATCTTCTTCCATCGTTATATGACTACTGCATATACACTAGCAGCAGTATATGACTTTGACGGGGTTTTGCTGATCTGACAGTCATTAGTAATGACTAAAGACTAGACTAGTAATGAGGTGATTAGAAAAAACAGAAATGAAAAGAAAAAGATATATAGAAATAATTAGGGCTTCAACCGACTAAGACTGTTCCTAGTGGACCAGCGGTCCTCATCAGGGTCCATCAGTGGACCAACAGTCCTCATCAGGGTCCATCAGTGGACTAGTCTCCTGCATGTTTCGGATATTGCTGTAATGATGAAATGATATATTTTGGTGGTTTGAGTTGAAGGTGTGAGAAAGAATAGTATCAGTAACATTGTTAACACTGTGCTACATTACAGAGAAATACAAACCGTACTAATGAACCTTCATTAATATAGGCCTATATTTTATCTCCAAGTGCACGTCACACACTGAGCGAGCCGCCTGTTAATGACGCTGTGGGCTAATGGGCATGTAGCTACTTCCATGTTTCAGATGATACGTCATGTTTGTAGTCGACCAATGAAGATGAGTTTACATATCACCTTGGGTTCCTCCTTCACCTTCTCAAAATGATCCCACACTTTGGATTTCCTGCCCGACATGTTATTAACTAGCCTGTGGAATAACCGCAGGTACCAGCCCTGGAGATTAACCTGACTCCTGTCTGACTGCTGAGCGTGGACACTTCCTGTGTCTGTCCTTTCAAATTAAAGTCACACATGCTCCAGTCATATAGCTTTGGATATATTTTGACAAGGTGCAGCTCCTGATAGAGTTTCACTTTTTATATTTTTTGTTTTTTGTTTGTTTGTTCTCTACGACCAAAGAAATCTTGCTGACTAATATTCTGGATGACTAACATTCGGTTGTTAGGGGGCAGAACTATGAATAATATATGATATATAGAAACTTTTCTCTCAGCTCTCAGCGTGAACAAGTGAGAGCAGCACCATGAATGTCTTTTAGAAGAGACTGTCTGAAGCTGTTATCTACATTTGCACAGCTCATCGTCTCATCATTTCAGCCTTCAGGCATTAATTAGTTAGTTTGAGCTTCCTGCAGACATCAGTGCCTCTCTGCTCTGCAGGCCGCACCTCAGCATGCATTAATCTGATCCAGATGTATTACCTGACTGGGTGTGTTTTTAGGAGCAGCGGCTGCGCTACCTGAAGCTTCAGGATCAGCGGCAGCAGCAGCAAGAGATGTCCGAACAGGAGCGACTGCAGCAGCTCCGAGAGAACGCACACAACCAGGAGGCCAAACTGCGACGAGTCCGAGCCCTCAGGGGCCAGGTGGAGCAGAAACGCCTCAGCAACAGCAAACTAGGTCAGTGTGACGGAGGTCTGGGTGGCCAGACAGATTTGTAACAACACTGTGCAGGATTTTCACAAGTTTCTTAGAGAAAGGGTGAAGCTTGTTGGGATGAGCCTGAGGCAGACATGGCGGGAAAAAACTTAAATCAGTTGCGTTCTGACTTTATATTTCCAAAGAGAAGCTGTTTCTCATTCACTTCAACACTGTCAGACCTTTCTTGGTACGGGTCATATTTACAGAGGCTTTAGAGACTTTTTCAGGAGCAAAGTTGACGCTGGGGTTTTATACACAACTCTGACCACGCCGAAGCTGAAGGGTACTGACCGAAGAACGTCAGTACTACCAAGTACTGATTCACGTTTAATTGGTACCTTAAAGCGCATCTTGGTAAAAATGTCAGGTTTAGCCCGACAGCCAGCCCGGGGAGACATGAAAGCATATATAAGTTTCTTTATCTCTAAAAGTTAAGCATGATTGGACGAGCTCAGTGACATGTTCAAAACATAAATTACTATTGAACGTGACAACAAGGCTTTATGTGTCGAGACAGGTAACCAGTGAATGGCAGTATTTGTTTCGTGACATGCTGCGACCCAGTTACAAGGATTTCCATTTTATTAGAATTGAGCTGAAGAAATTTAACGACATCCAAATTTGATATCACACAGACAGTCCTGTAGAGAACTCAGCATGCTGAGGTCAGTGGGTTTAATGAGGGGGTATGATGAGAACAAGACTGGACCAAGGATTGAGCCTTGAGGCACACCGAACTTGAAATGACATTGTTAACAGACACACCAAACTTCCTGTCTGACAAGTATAAAGCAGAGCAGTTTAGGGCAGCACCAGATACGCCCACTTAGTGCCTCAGTCTGTCTAAAAGGATGTCATCATCAATTGTGTCAAACAAGAATTGAGCATGTGCCCGCGTCGGCATTCATTAAGAGGTCACTGGTGACTTTAAGATCCACTCTAAAATTTAATATGTTCTTCCTCGACCCATGGACGACCAACGGACACCAAGTTTAATGAAAATCAGGCCAGTAGTTTGAAAAACATGACCTCCTTGTCGGAGGTAATAAGATCCTCACAGTACAGTTTTGGTGTTAAGGTTCAGTATCATATCGTCATTAGGTATATAAGGTATAAACTTCGGTTCCTCTTCTTCGTGTGTGTGTGTATCAGTGGAGGAAATCGAGCAGATGACTGGTCTGTTCCAGCAGAAGCAGAGGGAGCTGCTGGTCGCCGTGTCGAGGGTGGAGGAGCTGAGCGACCAGCTGGAGGCGCTGAGGAGCAACAGACTGGAGCCTCCTCTTCCTCCTCCTCATCATCATCACCACAACACCTCCACCGCTGAGCTGGAGCGCCTCTATAAGGAGCTGCAGGTGAGAGAAGATCACGTCCAGGTGCTCTCAGGAGAAGCACAGATTATCTGAGAGCACCTGGACGTGAAACTCTGCTGAGTAAAGCATCAGTACAGAGGACACAGCGAGCTGCATCAGGACTGCAGCTAAAGATTCATTTTATTACCGATTAATCTGCTAATGAGTCCCTCGATTAATTGTTTGGTCTATCAAATGTCAAATAGTAGTGTAAAAAATGCACATCTTGGTTCCTCAGAGCCTTTGTGACGCTTTCACATGTCCTGTTAAGTCCAACCAACAATCCAAGAATTGGAAACAACTTCACCATCAGACTCTTAATGTTGAATTTCAGCAGGCCAGGCAACTAGCTTCCTAGATAACAAGCTGGTATAGCTAGTTTGAATTTAGCAGGAAGGCTAGGCTAACTGGCTATCATTAGCCTTTGCAATCTTAGTTTCTAACTGAGCTCCATCCCTGACCTCCCAGTTGAGGAACAAGCTGAATCAGGACCAGAGCGGCAGGCTGCAGCAGCAGAGAGACAGCCTGAACAAGAGGAACCTGGAGGTGGCAGCGATGGACCGACGGCTGGCCGAGCTGCGCCAGCGGCTCTGGAAGAAGAAGGCCGCCCTGCAGCAGAAGGAGAACCTGCCGGTGAGTGCACACAACCAAAAAAACATTTATTCTGCAGAGATTCAGTTGATCCTTTAAACGGGAGACTCTTATGACGAGCGTAAAATCAGGACGAGCCTCATTTACTAAATTAGCTCACTTAAAGGTCCGGTGTGTCAGATTCGTGAGGATTTAGTGGCGTCTAGCAGTAAGGACTGCAGATTACAACCAGCTGAAACTTCTCCTGGTAAGAATCCCTCCAGTGTTCATTGTTCAGGAGCTGAATTATCCACAGAGGTCTCTTCGTCTCCAAAACAAACAGACCAGATTGGGACTGGATGGCTCGTAGCAGTGAGCCTGCTACCCCATAATCCCACAGTACCCCACACAAGACTCCCTGAGGGACACGGTTGTAATCCTTCTCCAAATCCACAAAACACATGTGGACTGGATGGGCAAACTCCCACAACCCCTCCAGCAGCCTCGCGAGGGTAAAAAGCTGTTCGACTGTTCCACGGCCAGGACCGAATCTGCATTGCTCCTTCAGGATCCAAGGTTTGACATTTGGTAGAAGCTTCCTTCCCAGCATCCTGGAATAAACTTTGCCAGGAAGGCTGACCAGTGTGATACCCTGATAATTTGAGCATCCCCTTTTTTGAAAATGGGGACCACCACCCTGATTTGCCACTGCACAGGCACCGTATCTGACCTCCATGCGACACTGAAAAGGTGTGTCAGCCAAGACAGCCCAACAATATCCAGAGCCTTAAGCATCTCAGGGCGAATCTCATCCACACATGACGCCTTGCTGCTTTGACCACCTTTGTGACCTCTGCCAGAGATATGGACAAGAGTTCCCCTGAGTCTTCAAGCTCTGCCTCCTCCCCGACGTGGACGTGACGGCTGGATTCAGGAGTTCCTCAAAGTGCTTCCACCGCTCAACAGTATCCCCAGTATGGGTCAGCGGTTCTCCCTCTCTGTCGAGCACAACCTAAAGCAAGCCCTGTTTTCCTTTCCTTTGGCGTCGAACGGTTTGCCAGAACTTCTTGAAGCCAACTGAAAGTCCTTTGCCATAGCCTTGCTGAACTCCTCTCACACCTGGTGGGCCCACAGGGCAACTGCACCATTTTATTTATTTGGGCTGAGCTCGACAGGGCCCCATGGCTCAAGGCCCGGCCACCAGACTCTCACTGGCGAACTCCTCTTCACCAGGTCTGGCTCCAAGGGACGGGGCAAGGTGCTTGAGGTCCGACTATTCTGTTTCGTCAAGGTTTTCTTGAATTGCTCTTAGCCCAGCTGCTCCCCTGAGACCACTTTGCCTTGGGAGACCCTACCAGGGGCATTTAGCCCCAGACAACACAGCTCACAGGTTCACACGGACACACAAACCCCTCCACCATGTTAAGGTGGTGATTCTCGGAGGAGTGCACAGACAATGTACCGAGAGGCCAGAGTGACAACGTTTGTTTGTCAAAATAATTATTAGTACATGTTACAGTTATTAACATTATTCAAAGGAAAAGTTTGTGACGCTGAAACCATGAAATGTTTTTACAGGAAAAATGACTTCAACCATCAAAATAGTTTCACATTCATTTTCTGTTTATTTAGAAAAAAGAGGGAACGCCGCACGCTCAGCTTCAAGTAAAAACGGAATTTTATTTAGGACAACGTTTCGGCACAGGGCCTTTGTCAAGTCTTAAGGTAGCGTGTCAAGGCTTGACAAAGGCCCTGTGCTGAAACATTGTCCTAAATAAAATTCCCTTTTTACTTGGAGCTGAGTGTGCAGCGTTCCCTCTTTTTTCTAAGTTTTCTACTCCATCGCCAGCACCTCAACAAGACAATCTGTAGTGTGCGTTACTCTTCTCCTACCTATTCTGTTTATTTATCAACAATATTTGTCAAATGTAGAGGAGTAGAAGTAGAAAGTATCATGAGAAAGAAATAATCCAGTACAAGTATCTTAAATGTTTACTGTTAAGTGCAGTACTTAGTTACTTTCTACCACCATCAAATTTTCTGTTTGTGCTGAGCAGTTTTTGTTTCAGCACCAGTCTGCTGAAGTCTCCATTTGATGACTTCTTTTCTTTCTAAGGAATTTTATTGAAAGATAGTTTCTATCTGCAGACACTACACTCTACAGCTGTTAAATATTCCTGTTACCTCCAGATGGCTTCAGATGGCGTGGCCCCTCAGCACGGTGTGGCCTCCAGAGTGGCGGCGGTCGGGCCGTACATCCAGTCGTCCTCCACGACGAGTCCTCAGGGGCCTCCGGTGCCGGCCCGCCAGGAGGTTCTGGTGAAGCCGGCGTATCCGGATGGCACTGCCACCCTGCCCATGCCCGACTCGTCCCTGAAGCCGCCTCCCAGACCAGCCAAACCAGCCTCAGGTACTGGACCTGAAGTTACCCTGAGAGAATAGAAGTCTTCAGGAAGTGATTTATTTAATCTCAAACAAAATGTCTCTGTCAAAGCACGCTAAGGGACTGATGTGTACCTACCTAGGTTTCGTCACGTCAAAAATAACCAAACTGTCTGAGTGGAGCAGCTCGTTACCTGAGTCCAGTGGAGGTTACAGCCACGCCTCCACCCTGCCTCGCATGTCCAGCCTCAGCTGCTACAACTCAGGTCAGTCAGATTATGATTAAGAGCTCTGAGTACACATTCACTGTACTTGTACTTGTGTGTTTCCATTCTGCACCACCTTCTCCTCCTCCTTCGTCTCTGAGGTTATATTTTACTTTTTACTGCACCACATTCAGGATGTTCACGTTCGCAGGCTCAACAAACTCTGAGCCTAATCCCGATATCTGAGTTGAGTTTCCGGTTCATGATCAGCTACGACCTCATTTGACAAAATGCTGTCACACATCGACACATATTAGAGCTACGTTACGCCGACAGTTTCCGAATACAGATTTGCTGTTATTGAACGTGGAAGGTCATCAATGGAAGACTACTGTAACACTTTTACTACACACAACAAAATTCCACGACTTTCCAAAACTAATGCTATGACTTTTCCAGGCTACGAAAATGTGACTGTGAAATTCAATGACTTTCCCAGGTTTTCCATGACCGCGGGAAAACTATGTAACGGTGGTCTGTGGGGAAAATGTCTGGGGAATTTTTTCTGCTGCAATACAGTACAGGCCAAAAGTTTGGACACACCTTCTCATTCAATGCGTTTTCTTTATTTTCATGACTATTTACATTGTAGATTCTCACTGAAGGCATCAAAACTATGAATGAACACATGTGGAGTTATGTACTTAACAAAAAAAGGTGAAATAACTGAAAACATGTTTTATATTCTAGTTTCTTCAAAATAGCCACCCTTTGCTCTGATTACTGCTTTGCACACTCTTGGCATTCTCTCCATGAGCTTCAAGAGGTAGTCACCTGAAATGGTTTCCACTTCACAGGTGTGCCTTATCAGGGTTAATTAGTGGAATTTCTTGCTTTATCAATGGGGTTGGGACCATCAGTTGTGTTGTGCAGAAGTCAGGTTAATACACAGCCGACAGCCCTATTGGACAACTGTTAAAATTCATATTATGGCAAGAACCAATCAGCTAACTAAAGAAAACGAGTGGCCATCATTACTTTAAGAAATGAAGGTCAGTCAGTCCGGAAAATTGCAAAAACTTTAAATTTGTCCCCAAGTGGAGTCGCAAAACCATCAAGCGCTACAAGAAACTGGCACACATGAGGACCGACCAGGAAAGGAAGACCAAGAGTCACCCTCGCTTCTGAGGATAAGTTCATCCGAGTCACCAGCCTCAGAAATGGCAAGTTGCAGCTCAGATCAGAGAGCAGATGAATGCCACACAGAGTTCTAGCAGCAGACCCATCTCTAGAACAACTGTTAAGAGGAGACTGCGCGAATCAGGCCTTCATGGTCAAATAGCTGCTAGGAAACCACTGCTAAGGAGAGGCAACAAGCAGAAGAGATTTGTTTGGGCCAAGAAACACAAGGAATGGACATTAGACCAGTGGAAATCTGTGCTTTGGTCTGATGAGTCCAAATTTGAGATCTTTGGTTCCAACCGCCGTGTCTTTGTGAGACGAGAAAAGGTGAACGGATGGATTCCACATGCCTGGTTCCCACTGTGAAGCATGGAGGAGGAGGTGTGATGGTGTGGGGGTGTTTTGCTGGTGACACTGTTGGGGATTTATTCAAAATTGAAGGCACACTGAACCAGCATGGCTACCACAGCATCCTGCAGCGACATGCCATCCCATCCGGTTTGCTTAGTTGGACGATCATTTATTTTTCAACAGGACAATGACCCCAAACACACCTCCAGGCTGTGTAAGGGCTATTTGACCAAGAAGGAGAGTGATGGAGTGCTGCGGCAGATGACCTGGCCTCCACAGTCACCGGACCTGAACCCAATGGAGATGGTTTGGGGTGAGCTGGACCGCAGAGTGAAGGCAAAGGGGCCAACAAGTGCTAAACACCTCTGGGAACTCCTTCAAGACTGTTGGAAAACCATTTCAGGTGACTACCTCTTGAAGCTCATGGAGAGAATGCCAAGAGTGTGCAAAGCAGTAATCAGAGCAAAGGGTGGCTATTTTGAAGAAACTAGAATATAAAACATGTTTTCAGTTATTTCACCTTTTTTTGTTAAGTACATAACTCCACATGTGTTCATTCATAGTTTTGATGCCTTCAGTGAGAATCTACAATGTAAATAGTCATGAAAATAAAGAAAACGCATTGACTGAGAAGGTGTGTCCAAACTTTTGGCCTGTACTGTACATCAAGTGACCACTGGGAAAAACAGGAAACAAGGCTGAGCGGTGTTCCTGGGGGCCACTCAGTTAGTGACGTCTGTGTTTATGATGATGTCCCTCCCTCCTCTCTCATAGGTGGTAAGACCCTCACAGATCAGAAGGGCCTCTCTGGGTCTGACGTCCCGCCCCCTGTCCCCTCACGGACCAGTCACATCACTGACAACCTGCTCAGGGACAATCAGGTATCAGTGGACTCTGCGTTCCTTTCTATGTCAGACTTTATGTTTATTATCATACTTGTAATGGAGTATTTTTACACTCTGTGTTCACTCCTTCAGGCTTCTGGTAAAGGTCTGCCCAAGATGGCGGCTCCACCTCCAGTTCCCAGTAAGCCCAAACCGTTCTCCTCGTCCAGCCCGCAGACCTTCTCCAAGCCTCCCTACAGCACCGGGACCTTCCCTGGTAAAGTGCGGCCGGTCGGGGGCCACCTCAGGGCTCAGGGAGTCCTCTCCAGCCACAGCCACACCCTCCCTCTGCCCAACAAGCAGGAGAGTCCGCCGGCTGCCGCTGTACGGCCGTACACCCCCGACCCCTCTGAGGCCCCCCCCACCCTGCTGCAGAAGCCTCAGACGCTGGCGGCTTCGTCCATCTACTCCATGTACACCCAGCAGGGGAAGGGCTACCAGCTGAGCGGCCAGGGCACGCTGCCCCGCAGCCAGCCCAGAGGTGACGCAGCACTTACTGTTGCTACACCAACTGTTACTGCAATGATGTCACCGTTACCAATAATACTTTTAGATATTACTATGACTGTTCTCGTGACGGTCCACTCTCAACATGTAATGGCCCCTTTCCTCTTTACAAATCCACAAATGTCTCTTTTATTTTTCACAAAACCGTGATCGCCACGAGTGTTTTGTAAAATGTTTGCTCTGGTTTTGGATGTTGGTGTTCAGCCAGGAAACTGGCCAGTCAGGCCTGAACACTGAACATCCACCAGATTAAACATTTAGCATTTGTGTTTATTTATTTTTCTATTTATTTTTGAGTTATAAATCTCTCTCAGGGTGGAGGCAAAATAGTTTTTAAGGTCTGTTCTGCACTTTGCTGCATGTTTCCTCCAAAGTTTGACACATTTACTCAAAACAGTGCAGTTTATTTTCATAGAAATAGAAAATCTTCCCATAAGATGAAGTGCCTGTTACTAATACTGTTACAACTACAACCGCCACCCCCGGGGTTTCACTGCCATTTTGTGCCACGCCTTGGTAACACTAAAAGAACATGGAGAGCATCTGGACAGGCCGACACACGGGATGGGTGAAAAAAATCAGGTGTAAAACTGAAACCATGGGGCAGGTGTAAAAAAAAAAAACCCAAAATCAAGACAAATATATATTTATATTTAAAAAAAACAAAACATGGGTGTTAAAATAAGTAAATAAATACATCGGATAGTGAAAAAAACAGGACAAATGTGAAAAAAGAACAAAAACATCGTATAAGCGTAATAAAACCACGGGACAAGTGTAAAAAAAACTGAATGGGCGTAAAAACAATGTGACAGGTGTAAAAAAAAAAATCACAGGGCATGTATTAAAAAACACAGGATGGGTGTAAAACACATGGGAAGGTTAAAAAAAAAGAACAGGTGTTAACAAACAGGACAGGTGAAAATAAAACACAGGAAGGTTGTGAACACAACATTGGATGGGCTTAAAAAAAATCACAGGACGGGCATTAAAAAACAAATAATGGACATAGAAAAATATGAAATGAGCATAAAAACACTGGAAATAGTTAAAAAGCAAAAAATGGGCAAAAAACAATCAGTAAAAACCACAGGATTGACATTTAAAAAAAACACAGGGCATGTGTACAAGAACAAAACAAAACAAAAAAAACAGGAAATGGACATAAGAAAACAGGACGGGTGTAAATAAAAAAACATGAAATGGGCTCTAAAAAGAAACCAGGGCACAAAGGACACTGGAATGGTGTAAAGAACAAAAAAAAAGAAAAAAGTGGACATTTAAAAAACCCAGAAAAAACGAAAGGATCATTGTAAAAACAGGGAACAAACATAAGAAAACAGGACGGGTAAAAAAGAAAATAAGGAATTTGCGTAAAAATCACAGGATGGGTGTAAAATACATAAGAGGGTGTATAAAAAAAATCACAGGACGAGTGTAAGAAAACAAAAAATGGGCATAAAAAATATGAAATGTGATGTAAAAAAAAAAGACAAAGCATGGAACTGTCTTAAACAATGTAAAGGTGTAATTAAGCACAAATTTGTGATTGTGATTATTCTCTCTATGATTTCTCTAACGTTCATGTAGCTGTGGGTGCTCTCTTCTTCACTGCTACTGAAACAGCCGCCGAGGCCGCCAATAAATGCACAGTGATGTCAGCGATATGCAAATAAGTGTATGATGTAATTTGCTCCCTCGACAAACCTGGGAAACGAAGCTCTCTTTACGACTAACTGCTCAAAACACCAAGATTTTAATTTGTGGTTATGAAAGCAGAAAATCTTCACGTCGGAGAATCAGAGAATGTTTTTATTAACGAACGACTCAAACAAAATTCAAACAGTTTCTGATTATTGATTAATTGATAAACTGATTAATGGTCTGAGCTCTGTGGTTTTCTGACTCCAGTGTGTCTCCTCCCTCACAGTGTATGGGAAACCAGTCCTCCCAGCCTGCGGGGGGCAGCAGTCTGCCGCCGCAGACACCATCAGCTCTGGGTCTTGTGTGTCTGACGGGAGCGAGGTCGACAACAGTTGCCTCGGTAACGGCGAAGGTGCCGGAGCAGAGACGACAGAACGCGCCACCCCGCGACCGCTCAGCCCCACCAAGCTCCTCCCCTTCCTGTCCAACCCCAACAGGAACCCCAGCGATGCCGACCTGGAGGCCCTCCGTCGGCGGCTGCACCACGCCCCCCGGCCCCTGAAGAAACGCAGCTCCATCACAGAGCCCGAGGGCCCTGCCGGACCCAACATCCAGAAGCTGCTCTACCAGAAAACCACCCTGGCTGCCATGGAAACCATCCCTATGGAGACAGTCGGTCCAGCGGGGACGTATGTTCAGCCTCAGGAGGACGGGACGGGCGGTGCAGATGTGACGTCCAGTGGTGACGACAAGCAGTCGCTACCTGAGAGCCCAGAGGACAGCCTGACCCCGCCCCCTCTGCCCCCCCGCTCACCTCTCCCTGACCCCGCCTCCTGCCGCTCTCAGCCCTCCCCTTTGGAGGACAAGGATGACGGGGAGGAGGTGTGTCCGTCCAACTCGGCCCACCTGGACTTCTTTATGGATGAGTTCCCGCCCTACCCGCCCCCTCCTTACCCCACCTGTGGCGAGAGCGATCAGGGAGATGATGCCGCCAACCTGCAGCCGCCTGAGGTCACAGGACAGGTCACAGTGCCGCCGGTGAGTGTCAGAGTGATCAGTGATTCTGATTGGTGCTTTATTAAAGGGTAATTTCACCTAAATGAAAAAGAGAAATGTTCTTATTGCAGGGTAAGAGGTCGATCCTCCGGAAAGCCGGCTCAGACCGGATCGACCACGGCATGCGGGTCAAGTTCAACCCTCTGGCTCTGCTGCTGGACTCGTCTCTGGAGGGCGAGTACGACCTCGTCCAGAGGGTCATTTACGACGTGAGTCACACCGCTGTCTGCTCTTAAGCCTCATTTATAGTCATACGTAGGCTCTATGTGGAGCCTACACTGCAGTTAAACCACCACAGCTGAATGTGCATATTAAGGCAGTACAGGAGGAGGTGCACATTAATAATCCTCCAGGACTGTAACATGCTCATGTTTAACCCAAACAATGTGTCATGTGACTGCAGTTGCTTCACATCCAGGTCGCAACACCTTCTCACCACAAACCAACCGCACCAGAGTTCCTTTGGAACCGGACTGAGACCACCTCTTCAAGAAGGTCTCAGTCCGGTTGTTTTGGGGTGTTCACACCTGAGTGTGATTGCTGTGTTCACACCTGCACAAACGAACGACACTGAGGGGGCAAACAAACCTGAGTTCGGTTGAACCAAACCAAACAGGACAGGTGTGAAAGCAGAGGCTAAATTAAGCATCCAGGAAGTGCCGGGCTTTTTCGTAGTGACCACACACTGTAACAACTGCAGAGTCCATCACGTAATGCTGTTGCGTCCAAAGATACTTTTTGACATACAATCTTTTGAGCGTCACAACCCCTGTGAAATGACTCTCCACCATCAGGATTTGATCCAGTCAGTCAGATAACATTTGGAAAGTGTAGAAGAGCCACAGGATTAAATTATTTCATCCCATTTCAAGTTAGCGGAGTGCTACAGCGGAAGTCAGCCACTCGGCCGGCGAAAGTCTCTGGTGCGCCTGCTCTTTGCCAGTGTGAAAGCAGTGCCGATCATCCGGGTAATTTTAAACGCAGCAGTTGAACTTTTTTGGCCTTGTACGCCACTGACCAAATTTTCTAGGAGTGAACGGGGCCTTGTCTCCAGTTTTCTTTCTGTATCCAGGAGGAAATGTGATGCTACCAACTGGACTGATAGCAGTTGTTGTTGTTACATTTCTGGAGAGGTGCACGTTGGGCCACAGCCTGTGTAACCTGCATCTTAGAGTACACGTCTACGCTGCACCAACACAGACGTATAAACCGGCCTTTAGCTGCAGATCCACCAAGGACAGAATCTGAGACGGCTCTGGTACACTTGCAGATCTACCAAAATTTTCACAAACGCAAAATAGGGTGATTGAAGCACTACGTTTAGAACAGCACAAAACATGTAATAAGGTCATTATATATAAATAGATGCTGTTGAAGCGCAGCAGCTCTTGAGCAGCAGCTGTATGTGAGAGGTATGAAGTGTCTGGTTTTGGTACATTTATACTGTATTTAAATGTTCTGTTAATTCAGTCCCAGGTTGTGTTTTTCAGGTACTTTCATCTGTGACATTTCAAAGCGTTATAATGTGACTAATGTGACTTCAGGGAGTATTTGGAAGATTTTAAACTTTAAAAAATTAACTTTAAAGTTATTAATTATTGGCATGAAATGCTTGAAACGAGCAGCGTGACTTCAGATGATATAAATAAATATGTGATCCCACATCCGCACTGCAGGTGGAAGACCCCAGCATGCCAAACGACGAGGGCATCACGGCGCTGCACAATGCCGTCTGTGCCGGCCACACCGAGATCGTCAAGTTTCTGGTTCAGTTCGGTGTCAACGCCAACGCTGCTGACAGCGACGGCTGGTGAGTTTGAACTACAGTGACATCATGGTTTCATCGTCCAGTCCTGCCAAGATCATTTTTCGTCAGTGCAGAAGCTGTTAACTTTCGTCATGTCAGTCCCAAGAATGATTCTGATTTAAGTTTGATTATTTCTGTAGGTCAACAACCCGAACAGCTGCTGACATCTCACCCACACTTGTCACTGTGTTTGCAGCCATTTATCTGTTTCTGATTTTCATGGATGCAGCGAGGTAGCTAGCGATGCAAGAAGATGACGTCCCAACGTTTATCCCTAATGCAAAGATCTGATTGGCTTGTTTATTTGGTTGTTTCTCTAATGAAGAAAACAACTGATCTGTTTGAATCTCTGGACAAAGATCCAGAGATGTAGGAGGTGATCTATACGTCTTCTTTCTAACCTTTCTTCCTTCGTCTCTCCTCGTCTGCAGGACCCCCCTCCACTGCGCTGCCTCCTGTAACAACGTTCAGGTCTGTAAGTTCCTGGTAGAGTCGGGGGCGGCGGTGTTCGCCACCACATACAGCGACATGCAGACAGCTGCAGACAAATGTGAGGAGATGGAGGAAGGCTACGCCCAGTGCTCCCAGTTCCTCTACGGTGAGATCAAAGAATAAAACGTGAACAACAAACAAAACTTCAGTCATCCACAAGGAGGGCGGGGGGCTAATGATAGGGTTTAAGGATGCTTTGGTAGATACAAGGGGTCAGTGGGGAGATTTGGAGGTCCTTGAGGGAGTACAAGGAGGCTCTAGAGTCCATAAGGAGTTTGCGTTGGTTCTAAAGTGAGTTGTGTAAAACTTTAGAGGGATGGCATCTACAGAAGTTGGGGTTCTTGAAGGTGGTCCAGGGAGACTTGTGTGGATTTTGGAGAGACCACAAGACGATTGTTAGGATTAGTGAAGACATTTGAGGGGTCCTTGATTTCTGGGGAGATTTTGGTAATCTCTGAAGAAGTTCAAGGAGTAAAAACACCTTCAAAAAGTTCTCAGTTTTAGGGGCTTGGTGGGAATTTCAAGGGTGTATTTGGAAAAGCTGGGGCTCTTGAAGGTGGATTTTAGGTGGTTGAAAAGGATTAAGGTGTTCGAGGAGGTTCTATGAGGGGAGAGAAGTAAGGCTTTAGGGCAGTTATAAAGTCCACAAGGAAGTTCCACAGGTCTATGAAGAGGTTTCAGTGGTTTTTGGGAGGTCCACTAATCACTGGTCACATAGTGCATGAGAAAGTTCTAAAGGTCTGTGAGGAGGTTTTATTGATTTCTGGGATGGAGGGAGTTTGAGGGCAACGTGAGGAGGTTCTGGGGATGTTTGATGTGGTTAAATGGATTTTGGGAGTTATTTTAGTAGGATCAAGGAGTAAAAGGAGGTTTCTTCCATTCTATGAGGTAAGAAAAGGGTTTTTGGAAGACTTCAGGGGGGTCACAGAGTCCACAAGGACGTTTTGTGGGTCTGTGAAGAGGTTTCAGTGGTTTTTGGGAGATGAGTGGATTGAGGGCAACTGGGAGGAAATATGAGGGGCTAGGGACCTCTGATGTGGTCCAAGTGATCCTATTGACATTACAAGAGTCCATGTAAAGTTTTAGGGGTCTCTGTAGATATTTGTGTCCTGAGGGAGTTTTAGGGAACGGTTAAGTCTTTCAGGATCGTTGACAAAGAGTTGAGGTTCCTGTGATGAGTTTTAAGTAAAGATTTCAGGGCTCACTGAGGAACATACAGAAGTTCCTGGGGTTTTCTGAGAGTGTTTCAGGGTCTTTAAGAGCGTTTCACAGGTCTCACTTTCTGTCACTGCCTTTTACAGTTATGATCTGACAGAAATGTTCCTCCTCTGTGTTTGTGTCCCGGCAGGCGTTCAGGAGAAGATGGGTGTTATGAACCGTGGTGTGGTGTACGCCTTGTGGGATTACAAGCCTCAGCGCGACGATGAGCTCGGCTTCAGCGAGGGCGACTGCATGACGGTGCTGAGACGGGACGACGAGGTGGAGAACGAGTGGTGGTGGGCGAGATGTGGTGACCGTGAGGGCTACATCCCCCGAAACCTGCTGGGGGTGAGATGACTGCTGAGTTTGTCTTCCTTTCCACGAAACTATCTACAAACCGCGGGGCTGTAAAGTAAAGTGTTAAAATTAGCTGCAACAGTCTTCATGTATGTTTAAGATCTGATGTCCTGCTCCGTCTGCTGAGGTAATCAAACCGTCGACCCTGCCGGCGTCAGTCTGCTGTTTCTTCCATAAATCTCATTGGTTTTAATCAGGTTTACAGCAGCTCAGAGAATCCTGTTACTCAACAGGGTTACATAAGAAGTTTCAGTGTTATCTTAATGACATTTTAATGAGGAACTCCCTTTCCTTTTACTTCCCAGCTGTATCTGAGGATCAAGCCGCGGCAGAGGAGCCTGGCCTGACGGGCGGCTGACGAATCCTTCAAAGACCAGAACGTTATGAGGAGCAGGAGAAGATTAAACATCTGGACTCGAGGTTCTTGTTGAAAAAAGACAGATGTTTTTCTGAACTGAACCTGTTTGGTTTTTCAATCTCAGCACAAAGAATGTCACAACGAACTGCCGCAGAGACGGAAGAAGAACAAACAAAAGTTCATCTGCATCCTGTGGTAAAACGGACACATTATCGGTTTACCAAAATTTATCAGCAGATTATTGACCTTTGCCGATGAGTCATATCGGAGTATTCTCTTGGGTTCGTCTTGTTTTTCTTTCCTTTTTTTTTAAGATTTAATTTTATTTTATTGAGTAATGACATGTGACATAAAGACAAGAAACATGGGGAGAGGGAAAAGTACGTCATGCGACAAATATCCTAAATGTTGGAATCAAACCAGAGACGTGTTTAAACAACAGGGCAACTGTCTTTACATTTTTCTCATGATTAAAATATTTGCAGATACAGTTCTCTGATTCTGTTGCAGCATCTAAACGGCGTCCACTGAATGTAGCAGCTATCGGAGACCCAGAATCCTCAAAACATTTTCATTGTGTGCACACAAACACAAGGTGGTAACTTGTATTGACAAACTAATTAACTTGGGCAAACAAGTTAGAGACTTGAAGGAACAAGAAACCAACTTGTTCAAACATGTTATTAACTTCTGCAACAAGTAACTGACTGGAGGGAACATGATTATGACTTGTGCAGACAATTTAGTAACTTGTGCGAACATGTTATTGACTTGAGAAAACAAGTTTGTGAGTTGTACAAACAAATTACAAATTTATCCAAACAAGTGAGGGAACAAGATGGTAACTTGTGTTAACAAAATAAATTAACTTGGGCAAACAAGTTAAAAGGAACAAGTTACCAACTTGCACAAACAAGTTTGTTACTCGTGTGAATGTTTTAGTAACTTGACAGAGCAAGTGACAGACTTATGCACTAGAGGAAATAACATTGTGACTTGTGCAAACAAATGACTGACTTGAGGAAAGAAAGTTTGTGACTTGTGTGAACAAGTTACTAACTTACCCAAACAAGTGAGTGACTAAAGGGAACAAGCTAGTGACTTGTGCAAACAAGTTAGTGACTTAAAGGAATACGTCAGTGACTTGAGGGAACAAGTTTGTCACTTTTGTGAACAAGTTACCAACTTGTCAGAACAAGCACGTGACTTGAGGGAACATGACTGTGACTTGTGCAAACAAGTTAGTGACTGAAGGGAACAAGATAGTAACTTATTACATCATGGTAGTTACTTGTGCAAACAAGTTACTGACTTTTGTAAATACATTTTTAATTTGAGGGAGCAAGTTGCAGACTTATGAAATCAAGTCAGTGTCTTAAAGAAACAAGATTTTGATTTCTGCAAAACAAGTTAGTGACTTGAGGGAACAAGATAGTAACTTGTTCAAACAAGTTGGTGACTGGAGGAGACACTATTGTGATTTGTGTAAACAAGTTAGTGACTCGAACAAGATTTTGATTTGTGTGAATAAGTCACTGACTTGTACAAACAAGTCAGTGACTTGGTTACAGGTTTGTGACTTGTGCTTCTTTGGGGGCTCTGTAGTACAGATTATGTTTCATTAGTTTTTTTTTTTTTAAATTTATTTTTTATTATTATTTTATCCAGTTTTTGTTTGACTCTTGCAGGTCTGACGAGTTTCGACTCGGAGCCTCAGACCGACTCGGCTCAGTGTGAACAGGCTGCATTTGTTAATGTTGATATTTTGTTTATTGAGTTTGATATTCATGTCATTAATGTTTCTCAGACACGTACAGGATGTGCGTGTTAATGACAAGCACTTGTTTGAAAGTATTGATGGAAGGTGTTTTTTTAATTGTCATAAAACTTTATTTACACGTCTGTTCTGCTGCTGCAGAGTGTGTCCAAACTGTTTGATTTTTCACTCAGTTCTTTTAAAAAACGATAACGTACATCGGCAGATATATCGGACAGTGAACATTTAAATTGTCTTTTCCTGTGTTCAGACTGAGGACTTCAGTATAAAACCCTGAAAATGTGGGAACAGCATTTTTCTAATTTACAGGTAGATTATTAGATTTTCAAAATAAAAGCATCATCAGCTTAAATCAACTCCAACGCTGTCTTTAAATCATCGGAGGTAAGTTGTGTTTTGTTTTGTTTTTTTGTTTTTTATTTTGATTTAGCTAGGCTAGCATTTTCCACCTGCTTCCAGTCTTTGTGCTAAGCTAACACATCTCTGTTCTGGACACACAGATGATAAAGCGATATCGTCTTGTATGACTGTGGAGACCAGGACGAGTGGTGACTTGGTGACTTTTGTGAACAAGTGACCAACTTGTGCAAACATGTTAGTGACCTGAGGGAACAAGTTAGTGTCTTGAGGAAACACTATTGTGACTTGTGTGAACAAGATAGTGACTTAAGGGAACAAGATTTTGATTGGTGTAAAACAAGTTAGGGACTTGGGGGAACAAGATAGTAACTTGTTTAAACAAGTTGGTGACTTGAAGGGACAAGTTTGTGACCTGTGTTAACAAGTTACCGACTTGTTAGTAACTTAAGGGAACAAATTAGTGACTTGAGGAAACACTATTGTGACTTGTGTGAACAAGTTTGTGACTTGTGTTAACAAGACTGACTTGTTAGTGACTTAAAGGAATAGGTTAATGATTTGAGGGAACATGAATGTGACTTGTGTGAATATGTAATTCAAGGGAACAAGATTTTGATTTGTGCAAAACAAGTTAGTGACCTGAGGGAACAAGTTAGTGTCTTGAGGAAAGGCTATTGTGACTTGTGTGAACAAGTTTGTGACTTGTGTAAACAAGATAGTGACTTAAGGGAACAAGATTTTGATTGGTGTAAAACAAGTTAGGGACTTGGGGGAACAAGATAGTAACTTGTTCAAACAAGTTGGTGACTTGAAGGGACAAGTTTGTGACCTGTGTTAACAAGTTACCGACTTGTTAGTAACTTAAGGGAACAAATTAGTGACTTGAGGAAACTATATTCTGACTTGTGTGAACAAGTTTGTGACTTGTGTTAACAAGACCGACTTGTTAGTGACTTAAAGAAATAGGTTAATGACTTGAGGGAACATGAATGTGACTTGTGTGAATATGTTACTCAAGGGAACAAGATTTTGATTTGTGCAAAACAAGTTAGTGACTTGAGGGAACAAGGTAGTAACTTGTTCAAACAAGTTGGTGACTTGAAGGGACACGTTTGTGACCTGTGTTAACAAGTGTGGACGGACAGCCGGCCTGCCCCACACACCTCCCTCGCTTCGTGATGGAGGTGGCCTGGCCGACCGCCCCAAACCCAGGCCCGCAGGAGAAGGGGGCCCGGGAGCCACCGGCCCTCCCTCTTCCCTCCAACGTTTATATAAACTTTATAACGTTTTATACACGATAATAGATGGATTAGGAACCGTTCTACTTCTGACGATGAATAGTTTCCATCCTAGACTTGTGTGGCTTTTTAAATTGTTTTATTTAAGGTGTAAAAAAAGAGAGAACATGGTACCACGATATCATACCGTCACCGCATCCCCCCAAAATAATACTGTGATACTGATTTTAGGCCACACCGCCCAGCCCTACTTAGACTTAACAATGAACTGATAAGAATGTGGTGGTCAAAGGTCAGCGTGACCTCACAAAACGTTTTGGCCAATTCACACCCTAATTATAAAAAAACTTGAGACAAATGTTTAACAGGATAAAATAATGAAGTGGTAACATTTTATATCCAAAAGGTCAAAGGTCAGCTTGACTGTGACATCATCATGTTTTAACGTCATATCTCAGGAACAGAAGGGGAGACATTTGGTCAGATACTGAATTGGTGACTCTAATCTTGAAACTGTGCTGATTGTATAGATCTGATGCATCGTCGTACCTCAATGCCTCATTTTTACATCCATCACACATTAATAATTTAAAAAGAAGAAATATATTTCAGTCAACATTTTATTTATTAGTTCGAGGGACAGTCAGGAAAAACAAACTGATAAATCCACTCTGTCGTGTTTCAGTGTCAGACAGTCGTCTCGCACTGCGACCGCTCAGCTCGGCATCCACGTCTTCATCGTTCTGCCGAGTCTGCAGATCTCCTCGCCGGCATCGACACACATGCAGAATCAGAACACAAAGTGCAAAGTCGACAGTAACTCCATTTGAACAGTAAGCAGTTTCAAACGCTACACAGGATCCATGGAAAGTACATTCGATATTTAGGTTTACAATTGCACAGAACCTCAGAAAAAAATCAAATGAACACTGGATATATTATTTCAAACTTTAAATGAGAAGATTTTCTGCCAGTCAAAGAGCATGCAGGTTATGTGTAGCTGCGATGAGCTGCCCGACACATCAAACCGACTGTCGCAACAAACTGGAAACCAAGATGCAAATATTTCAGTGTCAGTCGTCTGTAAATGAAGATATTAAATGTACAGCAGCTCAAATGCAACTCGAGTTAAAGAAGCTGAATCTCAAACTGAAGGTAAGGCTGCGAAGTAGAAAACCCAAAACACTGTTCGTTTACCTGACAAGCTCCCTCTGATATTTCATCAACCTCCGAAAAAGATGGTTTATTATTACTGTGAGCTGCTAATTATCACCAGGCTGACGTGAAAACAGGCGACAAAGTCAGCTGGTTTTTGTTGAGTCTGTAAATGATCCGCTGACCGGACAGAGCGGATTCATCATGATGATTAAAAGTGAATAAAGTGCAAAAAAAGGGAGAATAATAGAATGAGCTGATGTTTTTTTAACTCCTTCCCCAAATCCTGTCCAATCACATCAGTCTGAACTCTCTCGTTCTGTTCACTCCTGTAAAAGCTGCTCAGCGGCACATGAAGCCCAAAAACATCGACTCTGCCGGTGTAAAATTATCCGAATCTTCCACATCATCGGACTCACTGGAGACTTCCACCGACAGAGTGGGTAACTTCCGGGTTTAGCGCTCCACTAATAAAATAATTTAATTGTGTGGCTCTTCTTAACTTTCCAAATGTTGGATGGATCAAATCCTGAAAGTGAAGAGAGTCATTTCGCTCAAATAAAAGTATCCACTGATTTACAGGCGTCTCTTTCACAATGCAAGTCTGTGGGGAAGTTTTCTTGGGCTGCAGGGCGTCACGTCATGGACCCGGAATTGTAATTAGACGGTTTAGTCGCTCCGAAAATTGCCTTTAAAGCCCTGCGCTGCTCCTGGGTGCTTCTGCTCGGAGCCCTGCGGGTGTCAGGAGTCATTTTGTTTTAACTTGTGCGCACAAAGATGCCATCTGTGCTCTCAATTTACTAATGAAAAAGGGACATATCTCAACCTCCACGCTGCATCTTCTTGTTTTTGGAGCAGTTTATTCTCCAGCAGGTTCAAACTGACGGCACTGTGGAGTCTGGATCTCAGTTTCATGCACTGTCCAGAGATTTCTGTCGGTCGCTAGTGCAAAGTCTCCCGTCAGATTTCAGCAAAGTTGAACTCAAAGCAAAAATTTAAAATGAGGACTTTGTTTCCACTCCACGGACTAAGTTTTAGGAGCAGTTTATTCTGCCACAGAGCGGGTTTAATAAGACTAACAGCTTATGTGACAGCATCCTTCACTGTCAAGTCTGGATCTCAGTTTCGTGCACCGTTGAGACAGATCTTTTTTGGTCACTGGCGCAAATTCACGCCTCAAATTTCCCTAAAGTTGAAGCGGAACTGAAATTTAATAATGGGGACTTTGTTTTGACTCCACGCACTTGTCCACAAATTAGTAAAATTTTATCTTAAATTATTTAACGCACACAGTTGAGCATGATGTTGCACAATCTGTTTTCCAGTAAAATAAATAAACTACACGTGTCTCCAAAATCCAAACCAAACTGTCAGTGAACACACCGTCAGAGCTGCTCCTGAGACGAGCCGTGGATCAACTGAATATAACTGACAAAAATCAATATAATCTAATTAATCATCCATCAAAAACTCAAATCAATCTCGGATTCAAATTTCTCCAACGTGTGTGTGCTGCTTCCCTCGGGGGCTGTACACATGCTGCGTTTTTTGCGCGCTCAAATCGATTGAAAAAATTCTCCGATTCCAGTTTCTTAGATGTGAATATTCTCTGGCTGCTTTCCTCCTCTGTGACAGTCAACTGAATCTCTTTGGGTTGTCGATGAAACAAGACACTTGAGGACGTCATCTTGAGCTTTTGGGAAACACTGATCGACACTATTTCTAACGACAGAGCAATTAATCTATTAATCCAGAAAATAGTCGACAGATTCATCGACAGTTGTGACATCACCGCTGTATTAAAACGCCTTTAACTGTACTTCAGACTCCTCTTATATCTCCAAGAGCACGCGTTATTTGTTCGTCCACACAAACTGTCAGGAAATGACCCCTGATGCCCACCGAGCTCCACAGCGATATATAAAACACTCATGTTTTGAAGTTTATGGGCTGAAATATGCAAAACCAGCGAGCAGACGCCTCAGACTGTTGTGGAAATAATCCCCCTCTTCAGGTTTCATATTCAGTGTGAGCGTGTGCAGAGACAGGTCAGTCCTTCCTGTGCAGCAGAGATCGAGCGTCTCATTCCTCCTGCTGTCGTCTCACGACAGCCGCTCGGAGAAAAAAGGAGCTTCTTAAATCAAACTGTGGCCCAACATCAGATTAAGCGTCCAAGCTTAAGTCCACTGAGGTCAGCTGGCTTTAACTCAAGACACGAATGTCTGCTGGGAGGAAGATGATGATGATGGACTCTCTGACGGCACAGCAGGAGCGGATGAGGACAGAAGTATAGATCCAGGACGGGCGGATTAATACGCCGACACGTGGCGTGATCAGAGGAGCATCGATGGCGTCAGGCAGGTCGTCGTTTTTCATGGAGCTCGGCGTCTGTCAGACGGGGGTCTCTAATGCTCCTGCAGGTTCTGGTCGTGGTTCTGGTTCTGGTCGTGATTCTGGGAGGGGGGCAGCAGGCGGGTGACGTGGCCGATGCCTTTGGTGACGCCCTCCCTGAAGAGCAGCTTGGCGCCCAGACGCAGGTACTCGGGGTGTTTGATGAAGCGGAAGCGAACCACGGCCCTCTCGCCCGTACGCAGCTCGTCCTGCAGCAGAGACAGAGGGGACGCCACATGCAGTTACACAAAACAACCACAAGATGGCGACAGCATGCTTTACATCATCGAGAGGCTGACCTTCCCATGAAGGCACTCCACGGTGGCCGTCTGCCTGACGTTGCCCACGTGCACGGTGACCTGTGAGCCCCGGCGGAAGGTCTTCGCGTGGAAGAGGAGGACGATGGCGGCTTCAAACTGACAGCAGATGGTCGGGTTCATCTTTGGACTGACCATCACCATCCCCTGCAACAGCCAATCACACATCACCATCATCGCACGCTGACATCACACTGACATCAGTCATGTTGCCCTCAGGATGAACTGTAATAACCTCTGACTTTTCATCTAGCGCCGCCATCAGGTCAACATTTTAATTTTGTGCAGTCTGGTTTACCCGAGGGTGCAAACTCATCAGATAGTGAAGATGTGAACGGTCTGGAGGTGCGTCAGCTTTAAAATGTCGATTTCAGTCGATTTAAACTTCAGGATAAAACAGAAAAACTCACGGAGAACTGATGTAATCTCACTGCTACAAAAGTAATGTGAGGGCGACATCAGTTCAGGGCGCAGCCTTCGAGGGCTGCATCTGAAGACCGACTGAAACACATTGGCACGACCAAGTTAATTTAATAAGTTTACCTGAAAACATTCCATCAGCCTGAAATATATCAGATGGCAGCGTAATAATAAAATAAAAATATAAAATGACAAGCTCTGGGTCCATGATTTACTGCAACCAGGAAATTCTCCTCAGACCAGACCGTCTCATTTCGCTGATGCTGTCTTCAAAGGACACGGCCGACGTCGACCACGAAGACCGAGTCCTTTGAAGGCTGCAGCCCCTGAACTGAGACACAGCTAGAGAGCGCAGAGCCAGGGCCAACGTTGTATTTCAGTAACTTCTAGCACACTGCAGCTGTAAAAACATGACTGGTTTTTGCTTTTTCCAGCTGTTGCAGCAGCTGTTTGTTCAGTTAAAGACAGGGCTTAGATATGAAGATTATAAACTGATTTTACAACTAAAAGAAAAATGGTCACGAGGTCGTTTCTTTTAGCTTCTGTTGTTTTTAGTGAGCAGGACATCTGCCCCTGATAAATCTAACAAGCGTTCTGTTCAACTACGTCAGACATAACGCAGGTCCATTTAGCTAGTGTTGTAGTGTATTTATACGAGGGATGCACCGACTGTGAAACTTTCAAGAGCCTTTAATATCTCATAATTCCCTCTCTAATATCTCTTTTATGTCACTGTGAAGACACAACAAAACTTAATTTTGCAAGATAACATTTGAACACATCATGAGAACATTGTAAGTAACCTTCGCTCAATACTTTTACTGAATGGAGCTCAAATGCATCATAATGTAACTCAATGTAATCTCTGTCAGTCAGTTTCGGCCGACTGGATGTTGAAACACTGGACTGGCTTCCCTCAACGGAGCTGAAGGTCAAAGGACGTACGCCGGACGAAGGAGTCTTGTGTTTTTCGTTGAATTTTTCTGAATTCTGTTTTTTATCATTTAAGCAATTTTGACATTAGAAAGAGTTTCTAATCAAGCAGTAGATCATTAAAATGTTTTCCTATTCAATAAGAAGACATTAAAAATGTAATAAATATAAATTAATTTGATGTGATACATCACTGCTCAATATTTTGAAAAACAAAAAAGAGCTTCAGTGAAGCTACAAAACAAAACTTTTGTAGAATAAACTCCTGCACTGAACTTCGTGTCGATCGACAGCTGTCTTGATACAAAACCATCAGATGCTGCCTCTCGACCGCCGGAGAAGCGCAGGAGGATGGTCGAGAAAAAGACTGTGGTCACGCTAACGTGAGCTGTCACTCGCATCTCTGTGGTCAAACTAGCCGAGGCGAGGCCGGTCAGCTGGCTGAGTGCATTCACTGCCAAGACATAACTTCTTACACACAGTGTGTGTGGAGGAGCTCCGCCTGCGGTGAAACACCGGAGAGCAGGGGACAGAAGCAGCGTGCACGTAAATGACACCAAAACATTGCGCCATATTTTTTATAACGGCAGGGAAAACAAATTCTACGATATCCTCGTTATACAGCTGATTTTATTTTTATAGTCGACCTGGCGGAAGTCACAGGGCCCTGCGCTTCACGCTGAAGAAAGGAAGTGACAGATGTTTGTTTTCAGGATTTGATTCCACTCAGACGAGGCTGCGCTCACACACAGAGCTGAAGTGTCTCCTCTAACAAGTGCTGATCAGGACCAACAGGATGTGTGCCTGATCTGTTGGTCATAGACCATCTTAACTTCCTGCCTCTCTGTGACGCAGCTCCATCAGCGTGGAATCACGTCCTACATACATAGTGTCTGCAGGTCATGTGACCTCTGACCTTGCGCAGCAGCGAGCGGTCAAAGTTGCCCAGAGCCAGCGTGGCGGCCTGTCCGGCCCTCAGCACCCTGCAGGCCGAGCGGTTCCTCTGGATGCTGCCCACCTTCAGACGCAGGAAGCGCCCCTCGTCAGTCGGACCGACCACCAGCCTCTCGCCCTCCCTGCACACGCCACTGAAACACACACACTCACTGTGATTACTGCAGTACTCTCAGTACAGTTACAGTTACTCCTGTTTTAGCTTCTCTGCACTGGCTCCCTGTAAAATCCAGAACTGAATTTAAAATCCTACTGTTAACTTATAAAGCTCTAAATGGTCAAGCTCCATCATATCTTAGAGAGCTCATAGTGCCATATTATCCCACCAGAACTCTGCGCTCTGAGAACGCAGGGTTACTCGTGGTCCCTAAAGTCTCCAAAAGTAGATCAGGAGCCAGAGCCTTCAGCTATCAGGCTCCTCTCCTGTGGAATCATCTTCCTGTTACGGTCCGGGAGGCAGACACCGTCTCCACATTTAAGACTAGACTTAAGACTTTCCTCTTTGATAAAGCTTATAGTTAGGGCTGGCTCAGGCTTGCCCTGTACCAGCCCCTAGTTAGGCTGACTTAGGCCTAGTCTGCCGGAGGACCCCTCTATAATACACCGGGCACCTTCTCTCTCTCTCTCTCTCTCTCTCTCTCTCTCCCTGTGTCATATGGATTACTGTTAATTTATCATGCTGATCTGTTCTGTACGACATCTATTGCACGTCTGTCCGTCCTGGAAGAGGGATCCCTCCTCAGTTGCTCTTCCTGAGGTTTCTACCGTTTTTTTTCCCCGTTAAAAGATTTTTTTGGGGAGTTTTTTCTGATCAGCTGTGAGGGTCATAAGGACAGAGGGGTGTCGTATGCTGTAAAGCCCTGTGAGGCAAATTGTGATTTGTATTATTAACTACGTAGATAACATCATGGGATGTGTTTGATGAGTTTGCCGTAATAACAGGAGTCAAGACTAAATTTTATTTGAGCTGCTGATGTGTTTTGTTCTCACCTGTACAGAGTTCCTCCCACCACAGTCCCAACATCAGGAACTGAGTAGATCTCATCCACCTGCAAATGCACACACACACACACACACACACACACACACACTTAGGTCAGCAGATCAATATCTTCCTTTCACTCTCGTCTCAAAGCTGCACTTTCCTCAAACAGCTTTGGTGTTTGAAGATTTTCTTTTGTACATTTTCCTCTAATTTTGGGAAATTAAAATTTTCATTGCAAAGAATTTTGGTTTGATTCTATTATCAAAGTATCGATGATGAATGTGCACGTTATGATTCCCAGGATGCATCAGGAGCATCAGAAAGCTGTACACAGGGCTGGAGAACTCCAACATAGACGTCAGACGGTGAGTGACTCCACTGCACGCATTACAAGTTCATGTAGGGCTGCGAACAGGGTCTGAAATTAACACCCGCCATGTGACGGACACGGGTAGATTTCGTGTTTGGTGAATAAATCTCAGATGGGTCAATGTTTATACCAAAATATGTTGCGACTCTCTGTGGTGTTCTGGTGTCATTTACGGCCCTGCTGCTTCTGTCTGTCTGTCTGTCTGTCTGTGCTGGAGCAACAGGGACTTCATGGTGCATTCAGGTGCAGCTTGTAAACTCTGAAATCTGTACTCTAATTGTTACAAAGTCACACCCACCCACCAGTCTCCTTGGTGGGTGAGTGTTAGAGAGTAGCAGCATGACGATGGGTTCATCCCAATATCCCTCCTCGACTCCTCTATCCTCCATCACATGCGCTCAGAGGAGTCGAAGACAGAGGAGGCTTCAAGCCTCGCGGAAGCCTTTTACGTCTTCCCTTTACCGGGAAGACAGATAAGAGATTTAACTCAGTGTGTCACCACCAAGTTTTATGTTTGATTTGTTTTCTGATTCATCGAGTTAAAAATCTGAAGATTTTTCTCTTCACGATCTGTTATTTCCCTCTTCTGCTTTTATTATGGATTAGGGATGTGTGTGATTAGCCGTCTAAATGATTAAACGTCCACCCCCTCGCTAGGCGGCACCAGAAACATTAGCCGGTTAAATCAGTTAGTGTTTTATCCATGCACAGGGCAGCTTAACTGTCATGCAGCCGCCCGCCACTAGTGGGTGCTACAGAGCCGTCAGACAGCAGTCCCCCTCCCCGCGGTAATGCTCCAGTAGTTTTAAACTGGAGAGGTGTGCTCTCATAAACCAGCGTGGTTTGGCAGCACTTTGATCTAGAAAATGAATTCAGCAGCAATTAATCTTTTTTGAGACGTCGTATTATTTGTTAGCTTTAACAGGGTACATGCAGGAATCCTGAGGTTAATTTCAATACCTTTTTAAGACTTTTTTAAGACCTTCCAAAAAAACCTTAAGACCTCATCGCCACTTCAAGCTGTTGTTAGCAGCAACACATCTTTAACTTACTAAACAGTTGTAGTTTGCAATTAAATTCGGCTATTTATAAAACAAAACAAACAATATAACTACTCATTCTCATTTCATGTATAACGCTACAACCACTTCATTGTATATTGTATATATTTCAGATTGTCTACTTTACTATCTTATTATTTATTTTTATTTCATTGTCTACTTTAATATTTTATTTTATTTATTTCATTGTCTATTTTAGTATTTTATTTATATCTTCATCTTTATCTCGTTTCCATTCATGCTGTATTTCTATTTCTACTTTGCACGGAGCATTGGAACAAAAACAATTTCCCCCCAGGATTAATAAAGTATTCTGAATCTGAATCTGAATCTGAATCTAAATCTATGGAGCACAAACATACAACAGAACTGTTAAATGTGTGTGCGTGTGTGAGTGTGTGTGTGTGTGTGTGTGTGTGTGTGTGTGTGTTCACCTGGAACTCAGTGAGTTGCTGCATCAGCTCCTCCTGCTCCTTGCTGTTGCTCAGTGGAGGGAGGATATTCAGGAAAACCTTGAGAAGGTCAAGACTTTCTCCAGACACACTGGACAGTGTGAAGATGGGCGTGATGCTGCACACACACACACACACACACACACACGCACACACACACACACACACAGACACACACACACAATGGAAACTTTAGTCACACTGACAGATGTTTCTTGTTTTGTCAACTGTGGGCAGAGTGGTGACGTAGTTTCACTTGAATATAATAAAAAGTTTTCTTCCCTTTTTACCGTCGTATTCACAGTATTTGTGCAGACTGTGACCTGCTGCAGTAGTATCAGTTGTATTTGTCCTCACCCTGCAGACTGTGTGACCTGCTGCAGTCGTATCAGTAGTATTTATCCTCACCCTGCAGACTGTGACCTGCTGCAGTAGTATCAGTAGTATTTGTCCTCACCCTGCAGACTGTGTGACCTGCTGCAGTAGTATCAGTAGTATTTGTCCTCACCCTGCAGACTGTGACCTGCTGCAGTAGTATCAGTAGTATTTGTCCTCACCCTGCAGACTGTGACCTGCTGCAGTAGTATCAGTAGTATTTGTACTCACCCTGCAGACTGTGACCTGCTGCAGTAGTATCAGTAGTATTTGTCCTCACCCTGCAGACTGTGTGACCTGCTGCAGTAGTATCAGTAGTATTTGTACTCACCCTGCAGACTGTGACCTGCTGCAGTAGTATCAGTTGTATTTGTCCTCACCCTGCAGACTGTGTGACCTGCTGCAGTAGTATCAGTAGTATTTGTCCTCACCCTGCAGACTGTGTGAACTGCTGCAGTAGTATCAGTAGTATTTGTCCTCACCCTGCAGACTGTGTGACCTGCTGCAGTAGTATCAGTAGTATTTGTCCTCACCCTGCAGACTGTGTGACCTGCTGCAGTAGTATCAGTAGTATTTGTCCTCACCCTGCAGACTGTGACCTGCTGCAGTAGTATCAGTAGTATTTATCCTCACCCTGCAGACTGTGACCTGCTGCAGTAGTATCAGTAGTATTTGTCCTCACCCTGCAGACTGTGACCTGCTGCAGTAGTATCAGTTGTATTTGTCCTCACCCTGCAGACTGTGACCTGCTGCAGTAGTATCAGTAGTATTTGTCCTCACCCTGCAGACTGTGACCTGCTGCAGTAGTATCAGTTGTATTTGTCCTCACCCTGCAGACTGTGTGACCTGCTGCAGTAGTATCAGTAGTATTTGTACTCACCCTGCAGACTGTGTGAACTGCTGCAGTAGTATCAGTAGTATTTGTACTCACCCTGCAGACTGTGTGAACTGCTGCAGTAGTATCAGTAGTATTTGTACTCACCCTGCAGACTGTGACCTGCTGCAGTAGTATCAGTAGTATTTGTACTCACCCTGCAGACTGTGACCTGCTGCAGTAGTATCAGTAGTATTTGTACTCACCCTGCAGACTGTGTGAACTGCTGCAGTAGTATCAGTAGTATTTGTACTCACCCTGCAGACTGTGACCTGCTGCAGTAGTATCAGTAGTATTTGTCCTCACCCTGCAGACTGTGTGACCTGCTGCAGTAGTATCAGTAGTATTTGTCCTCACCCTGCAGACTGTGTGACCTGCTGCAGTAGTATCAGTAGTATTTGTACTCACCCTGCAGACTGTGTGAACTGCTGCAGTAGTATCAGTAGTATTTGTACTCACCCTGCAGACTGTGTGAACTGCTGCGCGGCGGTCACAGCGTCGTCGGGGTTGGACACCACCATGGGCACCTTGTTGCAGCCCGGCTGCTTCAGGACTCGCTCCAGCTGTCGGACGGTCCTCTCCACGGTGCCACGGGAGCACAGGTCCACTTTACTGACCACGATGAAGATGGGAACTTTCAGCGCCATGGCAAGGCCCAGGTGCTCTCGGGTTGTACCGGCTGGACGGAGGAGAGTGGGAACACTGTGAGCGTGCTGACATCAAAATAAAACACTTCATTACCCATAAATCATCAGGCGGGCTCCAGGAGACACTCAAACACTACGGTAACAGTGTTTTTAAGTTTCTATCTGTGATATTGTTGTTGTTTTTTAACCAAGAGTTTCAGCTGGTTGCAATCTGCAATCCTCACCAGGTTCCACTAAATCCTCCCTCATAAATCGACCACATGACCCGACCCCTCATCAGGTGCTGTGAAGACTTCACTGGCGCTGCTTCAGTCATCACTACCACTTCCACTCTGTTCATTATTGGCCACTTCAGTTACATCAGAGCTGTCTTAAACATAATCCTCCTCCTGATCTTCACTTCTCTTCCTCATAGTTCCTGTTTTGAGTCACAACTGCAGAGTTTTTAAACTATTCATTTTACCTCCACTCACTAACTTTCCCTCACAGTTCAGCTCCTGACTAATCACGGATGTTGCGTTCATAAACGTGAGTATGTAGCAGGCTGATACTGAAACAAACGAAGTACAGGAAAGCCGAAACTTTTCTGAATCACATGTCAGGGATCTCATAGTTTAAATGCTGTCATTCAAAATGTTTCAGTACGTGAGAGAGACACAGTTCAAAATGAAAAGTAAGGTTTTAATGTGTTTAATGTAAAAAGAAAACTAAATCTCATCACTGTCATAAAGGCTGTTTATTATAATAATTCTTCAGTCTGTCCAATGATTGTAATCAGTCGTTGGGTCGGTCAGGCTGGAGAAATTTTCGTGATAATGTGACCGAAAAGACCCATCAAATCTGAATTTAAGACAATTTCAGACTTTTTAAGGCCTTAAGAAAACTTAATTTAAGATAATTTAAGACTTTTTAGGACCCGTAGACACCCTGCACGTAGAGGGCGCTTGTGCACCATCAGTGGGACACAGTTTGAGAACCAGTGCATTTGACAAAACATCTGAAGACGTTGACTTGACTGTCACTTTTGGCTGCAGCCCTCATTGCTTAGGTGTTAATATTATCATCTCATCTCATCTCATGAGCATAACTGTATAAGAATTAGGATAAGAATGAACAATCGAACAGTTTGCAGATCTGTAAACAAGAAAGAGAACAACGCTGGGTCATTGTGAAATGTTAATGATATGGATTTGTCCACTGTTTACAAAAAACATCCGAACTTTGTGATGTCGTTACAAAACCAAAACCAGCCGTGACTCTCTGAACGTGTCGGCTCTCATCTTAACTCAGACCTCTGCTGACCTCTGGTGGTGACTCGTTGTTTTTAATGTCTCCTCCAGCACTGACAGCAGAGAACATTTTCATTTTGCTTCAAGAAATCATTTAGAAAAAAACTTCATGATTCCATATCTGGGAAAAAAATTACAAAGATGCTTAACAACAAATGACACTGATGTTCCTGTGTGTCAGGTGTTTGTGGAGGATGCTGCAGATCAATCTGATCGATCAGATCAATCAGCAGGACTGCTTTGTGATAACAATGGATGAACAGGACTAGTCAACTAACTGATTAGTTGATTGACAGAAAATGAATTGTAACTAAGGATGCAAGATATTGGATTTTTTGCTGATATCTGATATGCAGATACATAACAACTTATTTGGCAGATAACCGATGTTGATATATCCGCTTTTTCCCCACCTAATTTTAGTGACCATCAAGTCTCTTCTGTAATGAAATTAACATCGTATTATACATGTATACTCTTACTGTGACGGCCCACCAGCAGGTGGAGACATGAAATATAATACTTTTCATTCATTGTGCACAATAAGAAAAAGCATGTTGGCCGATTCTGAGTTCATTTTAAAGCACACAAGCTGTAAATGTTCTGATGTTGTTGCTTCCTGTGTGTTACCGTGTGGCTGCAGCTCACCGATGCCGGTGTTGGCGCTCACCACCAGCATGGCAAAGTCAGGGCAGTAGCTGGTGAGGCCGAAGATGGTGGTCTTCAGGTACTTGTGGTGTCCAGCCAGATCGATGAAGGTGATCATCTTGGAGGAGCTCTCACAGATCTCCTCGGCTGTCCGAGACTCGCTGTAGTTCACAACCTGCACCGGCCCACAGACTGTTAGCAGATAATCCTAAAACTGTTGGCACCAGTCTCATAAAGATATATCGATCAGAGAGGATATCGGATACTTAAAGGTCCAGTTCATCTTTGAGTTCAATGAGGTATTAACCCATCTATCTATCTATCTATCTATCTATCCGTCCACCCACCTACCTATCTGTCAACCTATCAATCTATCATCTATCCATCCAACTGTCTAGTTTGTGAAATCTTCCATGAAAGAAAACATGTAAGAATCTGAATCATTAATCAAGAAAACCATCGACTGTCACGTGTAACTGAGGCTATCATCGTCTCACCTCTCCTTTGCTGTTGAAGCCGAGGATCTCGAAGCTGATGCTGGAGGTGCGTCCTGTCTGGATCTCGTGCAGATGTCTGAAGAGGTTGAGCCTCGCTCGGCCTCGCCCATTGTCCAGCTCGCCCTGTGTCAGGACGCCCAGCAGGGTGGACTTCCCTGAATCCACATTTCCCAGAACCGCCACCCGCAGGTCCAGGAACTGTCCCAAAACATGACAGAGGAGTGGGATCATAGCCTCTAACATAAGTCTGTTGGAAGAAGATCTGCTGCTGTCGAGCTAAATTTAAGGAAAGTTACATCATGTTGTGTCTGTGTCTTATTATATTGTCTTCTGTTTGTGTCTTAGGGCGTTTTTGTTTTTTCGTCCTGTTGAATCGGACTCAGGTTTGCACCACCTCACTGAGACCTTTTAGAGGAGTTCTGGAGCAAAGACTGTACAGAGGAAGTGGCTGGTTTGTGGGCGACTGTTTTGATGCTTTTTTCCATTCACCACGCCTCCTCACCACACCTACCTGCCACCGCCTTTCCACTCGCCATTTCCTGCTCCTGCCGGTCCTCCACACACACCTCACAGGGCTAACACCGCTCACCTGTGGATCATTACCCCCGTCACTATAAAGACGTTTCACAGACACTCCTTGCCAGATTGTTCTCGCCTCATGCAAGACTTAACAGCGTTTGTGTCCGGACTGCTTCCTCAGAATTGTTCCTGCCCATCTCTGACTCAACTGCTTTGTCTGATCCCCGGTAAACCACTCTGCCTTCTGTCTTCTACCCCAAGCTCTGCTTCTGCCCGCCTGGTTCCTGTTTGTCTGTGGCTTTCTGCAAAGAGAGTCGCCCAACTTTCCAACGTCACCCAACGGCCCAGTCACCTGTGATCTTCTGAGCTGTGGTTTGCTTCATTGTGCAACAAGACGCCTTGTCTTTGAGTGTGCACTGCAAATTCCACATTTCATCCCTGCTGTCAAGCTCTCCTCTGTCCACAGCCAGCTTTGCATCGGAGAGACTGCGTTCTCAGTGAGTACTTCTGTTGTTGGAATCTCAGAACTCCTGACGTCGCTCTCTGCCTGCGCCCTCTCGTTAGCATCACACAGATGGCAGAACCGTCACCTGTGTGCTGCTACAGCGTTCCACGTGGGGAGCTGTGGACTGATTCTGTTCCCCTGGGAACTCTGAAACTAAACATTGACTCTTTCTGTTGCCTCACCAGTCTTCAAGGCGAAACAAGTCTGTCCCCCCATTCTGGGATCGTACCTTTCATACAGAACACGGAGGTGGCTTAATGGCAAGGCATTTCCGTCTTGAACAGTCAACGTAAAAGGGGTTCCTGTGTAACTGTATTAAATAACCATGATCTCAAAATTGACCACAACAATCATAATTATGATTTTTGCCATAATCGAGCAGACCTACCCCGACACATCCAACCAATAAGAGGAGAGAACGTTCTCACCTGGCTTTCAGTTCGATTCATCTGCACATTCAAACAAACTTACGGTTCAAACATCCTAAACACACAGAGAGCAGGAAACAGGCCCCGCAGGATGGACTCTCACCTGCTGATCATCGGGAACTTTTCGGACGAGGACTTCTGCTATTTTACGAGTGTTTCTGTCCGAGTCGTAGTCCACCTCCCTCTCTCGGAGGAGAGTGATGTCGGCACCGACTCTGATGAGACACAGAGGAGACAAACCTGGTCAGACAAAGTAAAATTCAAACCACAGTGCTGCATTCAGCTCACACAAGGTTCATTTCTCAAATAAAAATCTACTTGTGACCTGAAAAGTGCACGAGGTAAATCCTCCATCACAGTAAACAAATCATTGGCTGCTTTTTTTGGCAGATACGTTACTGACATGTGGTCATGTGGTAGAGAAAAGGAACTTTCTACATAAATTTTTCAGATGAGTTTTGACTCATCAGTGGTGATACTGATTGCTGAATCAGGTGACCTACTTCTCTGCCATCCTCTTCAAGGTCTTGAGCGAGGCCTTCATGTCGGCCTCGGTCAGGCCAACCAGCAGGCCATTGTCCTCCACTCCGATCTGGTACACGGCCTCGCCGCGGCCCTCCTGCAGACGCCACTTCAGCTGCGTGGCCAGATGCTCAAAGCGATACTGAGTGGGGTTAACCAGCTTTAGCTACGACAGGAGCAGACACAGAGGAAGAGAGACATGATGGTTCAGCAGGTAAATATCTGCACAGTTCAAACAGAACACGACACAAACTGGAACCTTAACTTTTAATTCTAATCTACATTTAGGATAACGACACATTTCAACAATAAACTTCACTGTTAGAGCCTGGATGATATACACTGCTCATCTTCCTTTGTTTGTGCCCTTCGTTTACACGCAAACGGAGATTTCTCCTCTGAAAACGAGTCTTTCTAAAAACTCCAGCCAGAGTGGAGATTTTGGAAAACTCCGGTTGCGCGTTTGCATGTAAACTGAGATAAACGGAGTTATAGGCAGCCGACGTCACAGTATGCGCCGTAACTTGCGCCTGTGTCAAAAGTGCCACCTATGTTGCTATGGTGACAATGGATACATGGAAGGCTGGAGCTTCTCGTTACACTGCCACCTACAGGTTTGGCGTGCTCTTGTGTATATATACACGGGTAAGTGTAAACGAAGATCTTTTTGAAAACGGAGACGTTGAAATGTCCGTTTATGAAAATAGCCGGCAACGTGTAAACGGCCTCCAAGTCAGTCAAACCTCAGGGATATGAATCAATCAAGTGATTGTGAATCAGTTTCAGCTGCTTTGGTGCAAATCAAAGTGACAACAGGTGCAATGGAGAGGCAAAAGCAAGACAACCCCCAAACAGGAAATGGTTTTACATGTGGTGTCCACAGACAGTTGCTCTCTCCTTATCCTTCCTGACTGATTCTTCTCTAGTTTGGTCTTCTGCTAGTGTCCTTGTCACTACTGGTAGCATGAGGCCGTACCTGCAGCCCAATCAGGTTGATACCAGATACCAGGAGACCGGCCGTTTTACGAGGAGAGCTGGACAGGGCCGTAGAAGGGCATCAACCCAGCAGCAGGACCGCTATCTGCTCCTTTGTGTGAGGAGGAACAGGAGGAGCACTGCCAGAGCCCTACAACATGACCTCCAGCAGGCTACTGGTGTGCATGTTTCTGACCACACTGTCAGAAACAGGCTCCATGAGGGTGGCATGAGGGCCCCACGTCCTCTAGTGGGACCTGTGCTCACAGCCCAGCACCGTGCAGCTCCATCATTCACCAGAGAACACCAGGACTGAAGGGGCCGCCATCTGTGCTCTGTTCTCTTCACAGATGAGAGCAGGTTCACACTGAGCACATGTGACAGGCGTGAAAGAGTCTGGAGACGCCGTGGTGAACGTTCTGCTGCCTGTGACATCATCCAGCATGACCAGTTTGGCGGTGGGTCAGTGATGGTCTGGGGAGGCAGATCCTTGGAGGGTCACACAGCACATCTGGGTCATTATGTATCCGGGCATCTGACACCACCAAGTACCACGTCGGACTGTCCAGGAGCTCACTGATGCCCTGATCCAGGTCTGGGAGGAGATCCATCCTCCGACTCATCAGGAGTCCAGCTGTTGTCAGGAGGTCATACAGGCAGGCGGGGGCCGAACACACTACTGAGTCACATGATGAGTTGGATCAGCTGTGATTTCATTATTTTACTTGAGTTTCGGTGTGATTTTGAGTCCAGCCCTCAGTGTGTTGATGATTTTGGTTTCCACTGACCGTTGTTACGTCATTTTGATCCCAACACATTAATCAATGTGCATCAGTAAAGATTCTACACTTGAATTATTTGTTCATCCAGATGTGATGTGTGATTTAAGTGTTCCCTTAATTATTTTCACCATTAATCAATATGGGACTGTTTTCCCCACATAATGATCGAATAATTGTATCAATAAATTATCAGAAAATAGTGAAGACCTCCCGTTATATTTGTATCAGCCTGAGACAACATAAAATGTGTTGTGCCTCCAGTTCACAGTTTGTCCACCAGTCAACACTGATGAGTTTATTTTTAAACAGTAAAATGTCCCGCTCACCTCATATCTTTATCATAATTCTCTGATATCCAAATGTAAAGGACTCTTATCTTTTTTTATTGTTATGTTTTTAAGTTGAAATAAATATATAAATGTATAATTTAAAGAAGTGTCAAATTTTTTTTGAAACTCTAAAATATTATTATTGGTGTTTTCTATAAATATCCAGTGTCATTCTGGCTATAAACTGTAACTGTGAAAAAATAAATTAAAAAAATAAATAAATAACTGGTAATATATATTAAAATATAGTAAAAAATAAATATGCGATTTGAAAAATACAAAACAAAACAAGAATGCTCTGTTGTTAATTTTTTAATCCGCCATCATAAATGCAACTGCAGAATATGGTAAAATAATTTGTCTGGAACTGAAGAGGCTTAAAATGTTTGTCCTGAGGGTGGCGCTGAAGGAAAAGTTGCAGGGTCTTTAAAATGTAAATATGTTGGTTGAGGTCTCAGTGTCAGGCACTTCACCAAAGTGTTGGACTGATTGACTATTATTAATTGGAGATGTTTCATGCAGCTGTCGCAGCATTAAACTTGTAATTCTCTGTAACAGTGCTCTCAGTGTTCGATCGTGTTCTTCCTCTAAACTCCAGAGGTGTGTTACAGTCTTGGTGAAGACAAGAAAAGTCGATAAAAACAGATGACAGAGGTACAAAGTCTGGTTGTTTTAACAGAGACAGTACTGGGTGAGACTACTGGACATTTATCAGAGGGCGGCGATCACTGTTGATACTGTGAGCTTAAATCAAATTAAAGTGGTAACAGTAAAAACTAAAGGAATATTTTAAGTAACATTGAGCCGATGGTTTGCAGGACTCGTTAAGTTACATCTAAGACCTATATTTTTTATCACCACACAGGATGGATGTTATACCTGTTTAATCGTCAGTGTGATTTAACTATAATAATAACTCCGCCCACCAGCCCACCCTGTGGTCGTATGACTCCGCCCACCAGTCCACCCTGTGGTTGTATGACTCTGCCCACCAGTCCATCCTGTGGTTGTATGACTCCGCCCACCAGTCCACCCTGTGGTTGTATGACTCCGCCCACCAGTCCACCCTGTGGTTGTATGACTCCGCCCACCAGTCCAGTGTCTCTGACAGTCTCCATCCATGTCAGTGAAAACATGGATGCTTCACACACAGAAGATCTATACAATCAGCACAGTTTCAAGATTAGAGTCACCAATTCAGTATCTGACCAAATGTCTCCCCTTCTGTTCCTGAGATATGACGTTAAAACATGATGATGTCACAGTCAAGCTGACCTTTGACCTTTGGACCTTCATTATTTTATCCTGTTAGACATTTGTGTCAAGTTTTGTTACAGTGTATGAATTCCTGAGTTATAGTCAAAAACATGTTTTGTGAGGTCACAGTGACCTTTGACCTTTGGCTACAAAATTCTAAACAGTTTGTACTTCAGTCTGGGTGGACGTTTGTGTCAAATTTAAAGAAATTCCCTGAAGATTTTCTTGAGATATCTCATTCTTGAGAACAAAACTGATGCAAGGTCACAGTGACCTTTGACCTCTGACCACCAAAATCTAATCAATTCATTAATGAGTCCAAATGGACTTTGTGCCAAATTTGAAGCAATTCCAGCAAGGTGTTCTTGAGATCACATTCACATGAATAGGATGGACCAGGTCACAGAGACCTTGACCTTTGACCACAAAAAATCAGTTCATCCCTGACTCAAAGTGGACATTTGTGCCAAACTTGAGGAAATTATTCACAAAGGTGAGATAGATGCATGCTTACAGTGACCTTGACCTTTGACCAGCAAAATCTAATCAGTTCACTGGTGAGTCCAAGTGGACATTCGTGCCAAATTTAAAAAAATTCACTCAAGGTGTTCCGAGATATTGCGTTCACGAGAATGAGACAAATGCATGGTCACAGTGATGTTTGATCTACGACCACTAAGACCTAATTAGTTTGTTGTTGAGTCCAAGTGGACGTTTGTGTCAAACTTGAGGAAACTCCTGCAGGGTGTTCTTGAGATATCACGTTCATGAGAATGAGGCGGATACAAGGTCACAGTGACCTTTGACCACCAAAATCTGATGAGTTCATTGTTGAGTCCAAGTGAACATTTGTGCCAAATTTGAAAAAAATCCTTCGAGGCATTTTTGAGATATCATGTTCATGAGAACGGAATGGACAGAGGGACATCCGTGAAAACAGGAAAAATTATATAGATTTTATTTTTTATATCCACATATTCATTCATTCTCCATAACTGCTTATCCTCTTGATGGTCGACTTTGCATGTTCTCCCCACTGACACGGGGAGAACATGCAAAGTCCACATAGAGGGGCTCCCCCACCCCAGGGTTCAAACCAGGTTGCTGTGAGGAGACAGTGTTAACCACTACACCACCATGAATTATTATATTATTATACATTCTTCTGGTTGGTGAGTTAGTTACCTTGTACTCGATGTTTCCTTCTTCAGCCTGGAAACACAGAGAGAAAAGACACATTAATGTCAAACAGGCTGAACTAACCATTGTACCAGTGCACACTACACACCCAAAGGTCCACCTACTTTAGATCTAATGAAGAGAAATCTTAATGCACTGTAAACCCTGATCCGTCCATGACACAGAATTTTACACAAATGCCACACAAATGACCCGGATTATCAAAATGACACAAAAACTCATCACTGCGAGCTTGACATCATTGTTTTTATGGTAAATCAACAATTTTCAGGGTAATTTGACTAAAAGTTATGAAGTCGATTTCACCTTATTAGGTTAAGGTCAATAAACATCACCTTCATTATGCACTGAACATATTGTGTGCTGGGGCTAAATGGGCGGAGTTTCCCAGCATGCTATGAGACAATGAGCTTAAGGCCATAAGCCAAAGAAGGCCAAAGTGTTGTAAATCACTGAGGTCATCCATCACACAGTGATCAGTGTTTCTGTATTCCACCATGTTCTCATAGGTTACAGTTAATGTTGTTGTGAAAGACATTTTGCACCCTGAGTTCAGTCGTATACACAGTTAGTGACGTCCTGCTGTGTGGAAATCAAGGTAATCAAAGTGATGTTGTATTGAAGTAAAGACCACTTTCTAATTCTGAATATACTTTTCCTTCAACTTCAATTCGCCGCGCTAGATTATGTACTTAAATTAAAATCTCTCTATATATATATATAGAGAGAGAGAGAGAGAGAGAGAGAGAACAGTTTTTCCATAAGACTTTTTAAGGACCTGCAGACACCATAAGTGTTTCTAGCCCATTTTTGGGGGTGCTGAAGCACCCCTAAGTTGAATCCCAGCACCCCTAAAATTTGAGAGACTTTTACTGTATGTTCTTTTTTGACAAGCTAGAAAAGTGTCAAAACCATACAGTACTTGGTTGAAACTTAATATTTTAACAACAAAAATAAAGCAGCCCCCCAACTTCTACCACTCAGTACCAACACATTATTATCATTACCAGTCCTCATTGTTGCTGCATTTAATCGTAGGTCACTGTTTATGTTGTTAGGTAGGAGTTAGCTGACGTTTTTTCTAGCCAGGAAACGTTACAGGTGGTCAGTACCACTGTCCTCTGTTTGAATTGGAATGAGAGAAGCTGGCTGTTGTGTCATGTGCATGTGTTAATATTGAAGCCAAGGTGCTACTGACTAGCTAACTGACTGGATGCCCATTAACATTATAACTCCTACTGTGTGTGTGTGTGTGTGTGTGTGTGCGCATACATTGTACCATAGGCAGGGTTGCCTCTCTTTTATTATTTTAGTATTATTATTATTTTATTATTATTTTGCAGATTTCAAGCACTTTTATTTTTTGAAGTGTATTTTTATTTATGTATTTGTATTATATAATACAGGCAAGAAGGAAAAAGGCAGAGGCAAACATCGAAAAAGTCAATTACTGTTAATGTGTTCATGTTACATGTTGTGCATTGCATTTCAAATAAAAGTCCAAAAAATAAGTCCAAGGTCCATTTTTGGTATTTTTGGTATTCACTATAGGGGGCTGCTTTACTCCAGAAACACACATACTGTTTATGTGTATGTTGAGGAGCTGCTGTATCAAAATGAGTTGTCTTCCCCCAGAAATTAGGGTTACGATATGTTTCTTTCATGATTCCAATCCATTCCTCTTTTGCTGTGGCTCAGCATTTAAATAACCTTTATCAGATTTGATGGTTTAGTCACAGACTTTCCCAAAAACTGTTGTGCTTTTCTTTCACAAATTTGGGAATGAAATTGAGTTAAAATGTACAAAACAGTAAAATTTATCTTGCCTGGTCAGGCAGCTCTCTGGGTGCTCAGCACCCCTAAACCTCTGGTCCTAGAATCGCCCCTGTTGATGTGACACCTTGTCGCGCTACACGCCCATTTCTGACGATGAGGAAATCTCAACCTGATTTCATTAACTATTCTGCTAATTTAAAGTTTGTTTTAATAAAAGAAACGTTACTTACAATATAATGTTTGACTCTGACGTTTTCCTATATCTACGAGAGGAACTTGTCTGTTCGGCATTTATTTAAATTGCTTTAATGTCTCTGTACACAACTGTTTACCTTGTAATATTCCAATCCATCTACTACAACTTCATGCAGCTGTAGTTTAAAAAGCGCTGAGTCTGAAGTATAAAATTATAAAGTAAACAGTGCTTCTTGTTGTTGAGGCATATGCCGAATTATTAATCGGTCCCGATTATATCAGGAAACGTGTTCAGTCAGCTTCTTCAGCCTTTGTGCTCAAACCAATCACACAAATTATTTATAATTGTCAAATATTTGAGTGCGCTTCGGCGTGACGTTTCCTGCAGACGACACAGCAGCAGATGGATGTCGGGGTTCACGTATGAAGCCCAGCTCACAGTAACAGATTTCTCCCGCCATGTTTCAACATGTTGCTGGTGTGTGTGAATTTAATGTGTCGGTGTTTAGACAGAAACTAGCTGGTGTTTGCTGCAGCACTGCTAGCTAGCTGGCTACTTTAGCGGGCTGGATGTCCCGTTAATCCCCGGGCTAAAGAGCGTTAGCTACCTCCGGTGGGAAATACGGTGGTGGTGTTTTGTTGTTCCGGTTGTTCTTTTTATTCCGTCTTTTCCTGCCTCGTTTGCCTCTTCTCGTCCGCGACTTTTTCGACGTTTTCTTCCCGTTATTGCCGGAGCCCTGTCCGTGCCTGAGGTGTCCGGGCGACACTGCACCACTCTCGGTCAAATCCACCATCGCTGAGCTCAGGGTGTCACCGGCAGCCCGAAACTTGAGATCACCGGGAGCGGTTTGACGTCACCGGAATAAAATCACATGGATGTAATAATAATTAAAACAAAGCTCCTCTTTCCGACATCGCAGCTACCACAACTCACGGCCTGCCTGCGCGGAGACCTGCCGCGGAGGATGCTCTCTCCTCAGCATCATCAACACCGTCAGCCCCGCTGCACGACGGCACCCCACCGCTTCCGGATACAACTTTCAAAATAAGTTCACCATAGCCTACATTTCAAAGTAAAAGCTCAACACTCGCTGAGGTTTTGTTTCGTTTGCTGTGATTTAAAAAACAAACAAACAAACAAAAAAACATTTCTAAATCAGCAGCTCCAAAACAAAAAAACTTTGAGTATTCTCTAAATAAATCGCACAGTTAAAAATATCATCATAATTCATAACAACTGTCCCACACCCAAATATATTTGTTTAAATATTATAAGTATAATTTTTTATCATTTTTGCTGAATAAAATTCTAATAAAATAATAGTGAAAAATAAAAATAAAATAAAATAAAAATAAAAGTGATTTTTAAAATTTTTTTTATTATAATATATATTTTATTTTATTTTTACATGATTGTTCAGTCCATATGTGTCATTTAAGTGTTTATTTTCACTATTTGTATAATTTACAACTTATGACACTCTACTTCTAAGTAGATGTTTTATTTTTATTTAGTTTTATCGTTAGTCGCTTTCTATTTATTTACTTTTTATTTTATATATTTTACAACATTTATCCAGAACCCTGTATTTTACATTTAAATACCGAAGTATAAGCACAACCCTCACTGAGATTTTGTTTTGTTTGCTGTGGTAAAAAAAATAATAAAAATAAAAATCAGCACTTCAAAGTTATAATTTATAACAACAGCCTAAAACCTCAAGATATTTGTTTTAATATCGTTTGTATGACTTTCAGCATTTTTTAGCTTTTTTGCTTGATAAATTTACCTCAAGAATTAATTGAGAAATTGTTTTTTGTTTGTTTGTTTGTTTGTTTGTTTTTCTACATCATCTACTCCGTGTGTTCTTTCAGTATTCATTTATTTATTTATTTATTTATTTGCACTACTTATAGTTTACGACTTATGACACGTGATTAGTAGATGTTTTATTTTTATTTTATCTTTAGTGCTGGTCATTGGTGTTTTGTTTTTTTAATATTTATTTATATATTTTATTTTTATTTAATATTTATATGACACCTTTTTACATACTTGTGTACATCCTTCAAGTTTATTTATTAAAAAAAAAAGTGAGAAAACCACAAGATTTCAGACTACATCAGATTCAATTGAATTACATACACTTGTAAATTAGAGATTTTCCCTTTTAACTACCTTTAAAGTAAAGAATATACCAACATATATATTTGTGCACCTTCTGAAACAGTGAAACAAACTGTTGGACTATACATTCTCTATACAGTGATGTGAGGACTTTCCTCACTCAAGCAGTAATTGAGTGAATAAATAACTACAAATGTATATCAGACATTAAAACTCAATAACCAGATGACTGAATAACTGTAGCCTAAAAAACTGAGCATTAATCATCCATGTGAATTTACTTAAATGTTAAAAACCCAACAACAGCTACAAAGATGTATTACAGAATAAAAGTTAAAATGGTGCAACTTGTGATTATTTTCATTATCAATTAATTTTTGTTTTGTAAAATATCAAAAGAAAAGACTTTTATGATTTATAATAAGTCAAAAACCAAAAGGTAAGATCATAAAAGACCCAGAAAACCAGCAAATATTCACATTCAAATTTTGATATTTTTTCCTTTGGATTAATATTCCTTCCAGATCATTTTAGCTCCTTCATATTCTGTTGGGTGGTTTAATCTGCAGCGATGCATCATGGTCTATGAGATCATCATATGTTTGTGGCGTGGCTGTCCTGTGAGAACCACGTATCTCTTAAAAAGTCAGAAAACAGCCTGTTTTCAGCTTTGTGCCGACAACTTTTCCAGCTCATCCAAAAGGGTTTAAAGAGTTTATTGAGCTTAAGAAGGAGAATTTTCTCCCACCATAAAGGAACACTTCATCCTTCAGTTTAACACAAACAGTCAACATCAGCACATCTGGAGATACATGGTTTTCACTGGACAGGAAGTAACTAAAGCTGTCAAACAAATGTAGTGCAGCAGCAAAAAGTACGATATTTACCTCTGAAACGCAGGAGGAGGAGAAAGTTGCATAAAACATAAATACCCGAGTAAAACACCTTGAATGTGTGCTAAAGTACAATACCTTTGTAAATGTACTTACCATAAAACTTTGGTTAAAAGCCTCGTTCCAATTAAACACTCTTTTACGTCTCTTTTACTGGCCTGGTGTAGCTACACATTTTCACAAATAAAGGCCAGTCTCAATTAGAGGCCTGGTCTGGTTGCAAAGCAATTTATTTTTATACAAGTTCTTTGGACGTATAAAACCGCATTGTCGGCTACCCACTTGAGGTAATGTAAGGTAAGGTAACTTTATTAGTACCCGTTGGTAGATTTGGTTTGCAGTTAGGTTAGGTGAGTCGGCTGCTTTCACACAGACAACACTGAGGACAAAGATATAAGACAGTGACATGACAGTGACAACAGTGCTTCAGACTAAGAGACAGGTACAAATATACAAAAACAAACAAAAAAAAGGCTTGTTAGCTGTTTAGATCTCACATACAAATAAAAACATTTTCATGTTAGCTTAGCAGTTTATGTTACTGAAACGTCGACGTCCAAGGTACCCTGGGTGTGTTGGTTGTTGACGTTCTGGGACGTCATGTCAACTTCAGCCTGTTACATGCATTGTCTGTTTTCAAAATACACTTCTGTTTTCACAGGAAATGTACAGTCTCTTTCAAAATAAAAGTGCTACGTTGGTACAACACCGCAAATTCACGTTTGTTTGTTTTATCAACAACAAACGTACATGGCTGGGTTTCGGAAGAAAAAAAGGGTTTGGACAGAGATCAACAGATTTAAACTCACAGAAAAATAATGTCCACACCAAGTCAGTATGATCTCATAAAGGCAAACTACAATATCAACACAACTGCATCCATAGACCTGTAAATTACAAACTAAAAGCAACATTAATTATCACTACATCAATGAGTACAATCAATACCAGTAAATAAATATATTTTCCACTTTACAAGCCTCACATTTAAAAACAAATCCACGCTTTATACCTTTATAGTGGTTCCCAACTGGTCCAGTAACCTGGTCCAGATTTCTGCTTAGCCATTAGTTCACTGTCCACATAGTTTAATATATTCAGCATCAAACTTGTGTTTGGACATGTGGTCACGCTCATTTGTGTCAAGTAGCTGTCTGTCCGTTACTCACTCTACAGCAGGAAACAGCACTTCAAAATAAAAGCTGTATGCCAGAAATTCACTTTAAAATAAAGTCAGTTTTTTAACAAACTTGACACGTTTGCGAGTCACCAGCGATTCACTCAGAATGGACCTCCTATGGTCACTTAATTATTTTATTTTTATTAATATGTACTGTCCCTGATTTCAAAATAAATAAATCTACAAATCTACACAAGCCACCAGTTGGGAACCACTGCTATAAACCAGTATTACCTGCTGTGTCATACTGTAGCATGAAAACTTTGCCTCGTATATATTTACACTAAAATGCAAAAATGAATTTAAAGGCACTGTATGTAACTTTACACATGTATTTGTTGTTTTTTATTTCCAATGGGTGAACCAGTTGTAACTTAAAAACAGAGACCTGCTCAGCCTCTTTCTGCTGCCTCTAAGAGCCTGTGGACTGATTTCTATGTAAAAGACTCTATGTAGAAGAATTTTATCAGGAAAATTCAAAGGATGTGATATTTTACGTGTTCCCGTGCTTTGCCTCCAGGCCCCCAGGAAGTGCGCTGGGCTCTGAATTTTTATCATGGAATTACAACAGTCCCTCACATGACGCCCTGAGGCCATCAAGACTTTTTCCCCGTTGACTTACTTGGTGAAAAAGACATAATCAGTGGGTGCATTTTTTGAGCGACGTAGCGCCCATAAAAGGATTCATTTCATTATCAGGATTTGATCCACTCTGTCCGATAACATTGGAAAGTCTAGAAGAGCGACGCTATTGAATCGTTTAATCCCTTATTCATTTAACGAAGCGCTAAACTGGAAGTAGTCAGCTCGGCTGGTGGAAGTAAGCCGCTCAGCCGCACCCGGCCACCTGGTTTTGCAGTGGCTGAATTGAAGTTGCTAAAGCGGCTGAGGTCTGAGCTGCCATCTTAGCAGCAGGTTGTGAAGCGGAGATTCAGTGGGCTGTTCTAGCTAGCTAATTCGTCTCATTTGTTGTCTGATAAACAGTAAATCCATCAAATTCAGTGCTCAGTATCATAATTTCCATTTCCCCCTGGTGAGGAAAAAGATATCCTGTCATTACAGGAATCACTGACATGTGAAATACATTCTGATATTCTGGTTCTAGCTGGCTAGTGTTAGCTAATTATAGCTTGCTTGCCAATGCGGGGGAATTTCTAGCCAGCTAACATAGCAAAAACACTGTCTTTAGTGATTAACGTCATTTTTTAATCCAGACTCCAGGACTGATCCGGCTGTATTATTTTCCCAGCTAACGTGATTCAACGTACTGACTTTTGTATGACAGATGATACTGATTTAGTCAACAATAAATTACGTAATTGTATGAAGCGCTTTCTACTAGCCAAGAGCGATGCAGGGGCGACCAAAGAGCTAACGGTATCTTAAGGTTAGCCATCTAGGTTGTGTCATCGCACTAGCTGATTTGCAAACGGCAAGATAGTATCGTGGAGCCAATGGTCCAAATGAAATAGAAGAACATAGCAGATTGTAATGTTATTCTAAATATGATTGTAATGTTTTTCCCAGCATTCAGTCAACGTGGTGATGGTCAGTCATGGTCAGTCTTTGTGGTCATGTTTGGCTGATGCCCAGGTGTTCCCCTGCAGCTACAGAGTGCAAGCAACAAGATGCTGACTGCAGTTCCCTTACCAGCCTCAGAAAGAAGTGTCACTGATAATTTGTGACAGTTATGTACAGAGCTTTCTGTGAGTACAGCTACATGTATCGTTGCCAATGCTTCACTAGTCAATGACTTGCTGGTCTTAAAAAAATGATCAGACAGTTTAATTGACAGGTAAGATGATCAGAGGTGCAGAGTTTTTACCACCATTATTAGCACAGGGGCCAAAATATGGGAAAAGTTTCCCAGTGAAGGCACAGCCAGTGAAGGAGTAGATAAGAGCTGCAGCATCTACGTCATAAAAGGAGACCACACCCTCCTCATAATCCACAAACACCCCCACCTTCTGAGGACGAGACTTCAGAGAGAGACGGACTGTAGGACCAGCAAGAGCGATGTACTCATTTGCCTTGATCAACCATACAGTCCAGTAACCATCCTGGGGAGTCAGTGGGACGTCTCCCTTCCTGTTGACCGACTCTCTGGCCACTCCCAAAGCCCAACCAGTCTTTTCTTTAACCTGAACCTCAAAGTAAGATCTGCCTGAAGAGAAACTCTGCTTTCCTAAGACACAAATATAACGGGAAAATCTCTTTGGGCTGTCTGGGAGATGTTTCTTTACATCACCATGTTTCACTTGTTTCCCATCATCAGACAGGATGAGATAGGGATTTGCTGTTTCAGGATCAAGAGTCACATCCACTGCATACTGCTGAACCCTCTTCATTTCAGGCTCAGCAACCAGCCTCTTCATCTCTATATTGAGTGTCTCCACCAGCTGAGACACAGCTCTCACCACAGTCCCCTCATATGATGGTGGACAGACGATGACCCCTGTCCAGTCCTTGGAGAGTCGAGCAGCTTTCAGGGACTGGATACACTGGAGAAGTTGGAGGTGGTCTTCAGAGTGTGAGAGCTGCTTCACCTCAGTTTTTCTCTTCTTCAGCTCAGAGATTTCCTGTTCCAGCTCTTTGATGAAGCCTTCAGCCTGTTTCTGTGTCCTCCTCTGCTTCCCCTCTATCATTTTGATGAGCTCATTCAGGCCTCTCTCAACAGACTCCTTCAAAGCAGTGAAGACCTGAACACCTTCTGCTATCTCTCTGTCTGCATCTTTCTCACAGAGGTCAACTGAACGTTTGATCTCCTTAATCTTCAGTTGTCTCTTGAGGATCATCTGCTGAATTTCAGCCTCTGTCTTCCCCAGCTCAGCCTTCTTTTTTTTGTATTCGTCCCTCAGAGGAACAACATCATGCATCCTGTGGTCTGAAACAGGGCAGAGTGTACAGACACATGTCTGGTCGGTCTTGCAGAACAGCTCCAGAGGTTTATCGTGCTTCTTGCATATCCTGTCTTCCAGGTTCTCCACAGGGTCGATCAGCTGATGTCTTTTCAGGCCAGAAGCTGTCAGATGAGGCTCCAGGTGAGTCTCACAGTAGGAGACCAGACACACCAGGCAGGACTTCAGGGCCTTCAGTTTGGTTCCAGTGCAGACGTCACAGGAAATTTCTCCTGGTGTGGACACTTGTTGCTGTGAGCTGCTGCTGCTGGCTTTCTGTTGAGCTGACTGTTTGAACTGAGCGACCATCTCAGAGAACAAAGTGTTGACATGCAGTTCAGGTCTTTTTGTAAAAGTCTCTTTACACAAGGGACACTGGCACTGGTCGTCAGTATTCCAGTGTTGAGTGATGCAGTTTTTGCAGAAGTTGTGTCCACATGATGTGCTGACAGGATCAGTGAACACATCCAGACAGATGGAGCACCGAAACTGATCTTCGAACAGCAGACAGCTGGCAGTAGACATAGCTACACACTGGGAATAGGAGTCAATTCATAAAAAAGTAAATCTTTCATGAAAATTAAGAGGCCCATAAACATCAGTGTATAACTATAAGAATGATGTCAGGCACTAAGAAAAGGCTGGAGGGCACAACACAACCAGTAAAGCAAGGAATGGCAAGAATGTTCAAGTACCAACCTCCATGTTATTTAGAGTGAAAGAGAACAGACATTTTGCTCACAGAAATTTTGATAATTTATCCCATGACTACTCAATATAAGGCCAGGTAGTCTGACATGCACTTAAATTAATCGTCCTTTTGACAAGTGTCAGTATGAACAGAAAAGATGATTTTTTTTCTCTGAATACAGTCAAAGTTTTGTGTCAATAGACCGATCGGATCATAGAAAATGTTGTCTTCTTCACTCACCAGTGTTTGCAGAAATTCTAGCGGGTTGTTGAGAGAAAGACTTTCTGAATAGTCCACTTTTTCTAAAGACAGAAACACAGAGACTTGTTGCAGCTGCAGCTCTTCTGTCTTTCTGGTAATCCTTTAGCTTCATTTCAGGAATGTGACGTTGACACTGTCCTGTTTTTCCAGTTCTGCCCCTTCTCACACTGCAGCTCTGTTGTTGAAGTTTAGACACAGCTGTAGTGACATACAAATGGTTAAAGACTGTTTAAATCTTTAGGGAGAAAATCAGAGCTGGAGCTGAGAATTTTCACTCCTTTATTCAGAGCAGAGAACAGAACATATCGTTTTACCAAAAGAAGTCAGTCCATAACAGTATCAAGAGACAGTAACATTTCCTTCATAGCTCATCAACAATCTTAACTTACTTTAAGGCCTGATTTTTAAGGCCTGATTTTAAGTACACAAGCTAATTCTTTACCTCACTTTTTCCTCTCAAGATGAAACCCATATAGTCTGGTCGGATGCTAGGAATGCTGATCAGCGAATTGACCATGGTCATTACCATGGTTCGTATTCAGTAATAAATAGTACTTTACCCGGCACATACCCTGCAGTGCTGGTGCAATGTGAACTTACGTCTGATTTATGCTCCCTTTAGGTATGAAAATAGATACGTCTGTTTCAAATGTTGTAAACATCTCCACCCTCGTACCTCCATGCGTCCTTGGTGTTGGCACAGACATAGCTAATAGATTATAGACCATTAGAGTGCCCCAGTAATGATTCCTAAAACCCAGATATTACATAGCGTCAGCATCACCAGTTCCCTTCCCCCGTAGTTTGTTTATAGCCTAAAATTAGCTTTTACTTCTGGCAATTTCATTTATGCTTCAAAAATCCTCACTGAACAAAATGTATAAACATTATAAACGTTTGTTTGCCACAGAGCTTATTTTCGACAGTAATCCGAAGTCCAATGGAAAAATCCCATAGACTTTTTATCAAGGGAACCAGGGCGAGGCTAACTTCAGCATCAGCCTACACAAGTAAGGTGTAGTAATGTAGTAATCAGTAATGAATACATAGAGTACGTTCCCCGGCAGCGCTGGAGCAGTGGTAACTTTTGACTCATTTATGCTCTCTTTACACTCTCTCTAACAGAGCTGCAGTGTGAGAAGGGGCAGAACTGGAAAAACAGGACAGTGTCAACGTCACATTCCTGAAATGAAGCTAAAGTACTGCCAGAAAGACAGAAGAGCTGCAGCTGCAACAAGTCTCTGTGTTTCTGTCCTTAGAAAAATTGGACTATTCAGAAAGTCTTCGTCAACAACCCGCTAGAATCTCTGCAAACACTGGTGAGTGAAGAAGACAACATTTTGTATGATCCAGTCGATTGTCTGTTGACACAAAACTTTGACTGTATTCAGTGAGAAAAATTCATCTTTTCTGTTCATACTGACACTTGTCAAAAGGACACTTCATTTAAGTGCATGTCAGACTACCTGACCTTATATTGAGTAGTCATGCGATAATCCAAATTACTGTGAGCAAAATGTCTTTGTTTTCTTTCACTCTAAATAACATGGAGGTTGGTACCTGAACATTCTTGCCATTCCTTGCTTTACGAGGTGCATTCTGCCTTCCAGCCTTTCCTTAGTGCCTGACATCATTCTCATAGTTATACACTGATGTTTATGGGCCTCTTAACTTTCATAAAAGATTTACCTCTTACAAATTAACTCTTGGGTTCTAGATCCTTCAACCGTTCTGCCTCCCGCCTTTGAAAGTCTCTCCCTTATGACATTCAAAATATTGACTCCCTTTCTACTTTCAAATCTGGTCTGAAAACACACCTTTCCAAACTGGCATATCCGTTCTGATGTAATGGTGACACACATACTGAGACATGCATTGATGATGACTTTATGATGATGAGTTTATACTTAATTTTTTTACCTATTTGGATTTCGGTCTAGTTATTTTACTAACTTATCATTGTATATTACTGAATTGTTTGGTTTATGATCTACGGATACATCACTGTCTTGTTAGGTGTTCTTGAGTGCTTGGAAAGGTGTGTATAAATTAAAAGCAATGTCATTATTATTTTGTTCCCAGTGTGTAGCTATGTCTACTGCCAGCTTTCTGCTATCCGAAGATCAGTTTCGGTGCTTCATCTGTATGGATGTCTTTACTGATCCTGTCAGCACATCATGTGGACACAACTTCTGCAAAAACTGTATCACTAATCACTGGAATACTAATGACCATTACCAGTGTCCCATGTGCAAAAAGACTTTTACCACAAGACCTGAGCTGCACGTTAACACTCTGTTCTCTGGGATGGTCGCTCAGTTCAGACAGTCAGCTCAACAGAAAGCCAGCAGCAGCAGCTCACAGCAACAAGTGTCCAAACCAGGAGAAGTTCCCTGTGACATCTGCACTGGAACCAAACTGAAGGCCCTGAAGTCCTGCCTGGTGTGTCTGGTCTCCTACTGTGAGACTCACCTGGAGCCTCATGTGAAAATGTCAGGTCTGAAAAGACATCCGCTTATCAACCCTGTGGAGAACCTGGAAGACAGGATATGCAAGAAGCATGATAAACCTCTGGAGCTGTTCTGCAAGACCGACCAGACATGTGTCTGTACACTCTGCCCTGTTTCAGACCACAAGACACATGATGTTGTTCCTCTGAGGGAAGAATATAAAAACCAGAAGGCCGAGCTGGGGAAGACAGAGGCTGAAATTCAGCAGATGATCCAGAAGAGACGACTGAAGATTCAGGAGATCAAACACTCAGTCGACCTCAGTGAGAAAGATGCAGACAGGGTGAAAGCAGAAGGTGTTCAGGTCTTTACTGCTCTGAAGGAGTCTGTTGAGAGAGGCCAGGCTGATCTCATCAAAACAACAGAAGAGAAGAAGAGAATGACACAGAAACAGGCTGAAGGCTTCATCAAAGAGCTGGAACAGGAAATCTCTGAGCTGAAGAAAAAAAGCACTGAGGTGAAGCAGCTCTCACGCACTGAAGACCACCTCCAACTTCTCCAGTGTATCCAGTCCCTGAAAGCTGCTCGACTATCCAAGGACTGGACAGGGGTCACCGTCTGTCCACCTTTATATGAGGGGACTGTGGTGAGAGCTGTGTCTCAGCTGGTGGAGACACTCAATATAGAGATGAAGAGGCTGGTTGCTGAGCCTGAAATGAAGAGGGTCCAGCAGTATGCAGTGGATGTGACTCTTGATCCTGAAACAGCAAATCCCTATCTCATCCTGTCTCATGATGGGAAACAAGTGAAACATGGTGATGTAAAGAAACATCTCTCAGACAGCCCAAAGAGATTTTCCCGTTATATTTGTGTCTTAGGAAAGCAGAGTTTCTCTTCAGGCAGATCTTACTTTGAGGTTCAGGTTAAAGAAAAGACTGAATGGGCTTTGGGAGTGGCCAGAGAGTCGATCAACAGGAAGGGAGACGTCCCACTGACTCCCCAGGATGGTTACTGGACTGTATGGATGATAAAGGGAAATGAGTACATCGCTCTCGCCGTTCCTACAGTCCGTCTGTCTCTGAAGTCTCGTCCTCAGAAGGTGGGGGTGTTTGTGGATTATGAGGAGGGTGTGGTCTCCTTTTATGACGTAGATGCTGCAGCTCTTATCTACTCCTTTACTGGCTGCTCCTTCACTGGGAAACTCTTCCCATACTTTGGCCCCTGCGCTAATAATGGTGGTAAAAATTCTGCATCTCTGATCATCTTACCTGTCAATTAAACTGTCTGATCATTTTTTTAAGATCAGCAATTTATGAAATAGTAAAGCATTGGAAACGATACATAAACTCATTTAAGGTTCTGTATGTGGCTGTCACAAAATCCTTTTTTTAGTGACACCTCACTCTGAGGCCGTTGAGTGAACTGCAATCAGCATCCTGTTGTCCATGCTCCAGTGTGCAAACTCTGTAGCCACAAGCCAGCACCTGGGCATCAGCCAAAACAGTAACAAGCATGAGACCAACCATGGTTGACTGTCATCATGTTGACAGAATACTTGATAATAAATTGCAATCATATTCAGAAAAATGTCATTATCAGTTCAGTTGGACCATTTGCTCCATGGTACTTAGTCTTATTTAATCAGCTGATGCCACAATGTACCCTAGATGGCTAACCATGGCTGCCCCTGCATTGCTCTTGACTAACATAATCAAGTATCATGGATCACATTAGTTTGGAAAGTAATTTGGCAAGCTAGCTAATATCCACTCAGATAGTATTTTCTAGTGAAATCAGTAAGTCAGCCAGCAAACATAGCTAGCTAGCTGTAACTGATGCTACAAAGCAACCTTTGCATCTGGTATACAATCAAATGAATATTTTGAGCCATGACTCCTTCTGTTCTGGCTCCCACTAACACAAGAAGACCACTTTTTAAGACTCCTATGTAGCCTACAGCCCTGTGGCATGTTGATTTTTGCCTCCAGCTAACAAGGTGATGTCATTGTGAGGGTCTATAGCCAGGGAACAGTTAGCTGACCTCTCTGCAGTTTAAACAACCAACCCTTTTATTTCACAGCTTAAGTTTCCATCTTATGTACAAATTCTGGTTGTTTGGCATGTTAGAGCATCGCTCTGCCTGCAAAATTTAGGACACTTTGTCTCGCTCTGGCTGAATTTGAGTTGCTACAGGGCGCCAGGTGACAGTCAGTCTTCGCCGAGCGGTCACTGCAGAATGTAGGTAATTGAAACAGCATGTGTGGACTCAGTGTTATAGTGGGTGTCGGCCATTTGTTTCAGTTATCGGACGCCATTTCTTAGCTCATGTTAGCTGTGTAGAGCTGAAGTGAGATGTAGCATGCCGTTGGGTGAAGTTTGCAGAGTGGGCCATTTGCGGGGGCTGTGTTACTCAAAAAAATACAACCCTGGTACTCTGGGTGTGTTGGTTGTTGACATTCTGGGATGCCATGTCAAGTTCTGCCTGTTACATGCATTGTCTGTTTTCAAAATAGACCCGTTTTTACAGGAAACTTACCCTTTCAAAATAGAAGCACTACCTCGGTACAACACTGCAAATTGATGTTGTTGTTTTTTTTTTCAACAACAAACACACATGGTTAGGTTTACAAAAAGAAGAACAGGATTTGGCTTTAAAATCTTACATGACACAAACACCGCTCTCTCGGGTGAAAGTTGGACCCATCCACTACCCCTTCCACCCACCCTAGTCAGACTTTTGCTGCCTTACCTTTTCATCCTTGTCCCACCGGCGCTGTTCAACTATAATTGCAACCAGCCTCGTATCATGCTGAGGTTAAAGGACTTGCAAACGTGTCAAGTTTGTTAAAAAACTGACTTTATTTTAAAGTGAATTTCTGGCATACAGCTTTTATTTTGAAGTGCCGTTTCCTGCTGTAGAGTGAGTAACAGACAGACAGCTACTTGACACAAATGAGCGTGACCACATGTCCAAACACAAGTTTGATGCTGAATGTATTAAAATGTGGACAGTGAACTAATGGCTAAGCAGAAATCTGGACCAGGTTACTGGACCAGTTGGGAACCACTATAAAGGTATAAAGGGTGGATTTGTTTTTAAATGTGAGGCTTGTTAAAGAGAAAATGTATTTGTTTACTGGTATTGGTTGTACTCATTGATGTAGTGATAATTAATGTTGCTTTTAGTTTTTAATTTACGGGTCTATGGATGCAGTTGTACTGATATTGTAGTTTGCCTTTATGAGATCATACTGACGTGGTGTGGACATTATTTTTCTGTGGGTTTAATTCTGTTGATCTCTGTAGATGATAATATGGACAATGTCTTTATTCACCTTTTTTATGGTAACAGACACATTTTGATTTATTTTGAGAGAGACTTGTTTACTCAACTGAAATTGGGCTTTATTATATTCTTTCACAATTTATACTGTTTTATTTTTTGGCGTTCTTTTCATTTCTTTTGTTATTATTATTTTTGATGTTTTATGTAAATCACTTTTGATAGTTGTTTGAAACCATAATTACCAGATAACATTGATTTAAAAGGCTTTCTAACATTATAGGTTGGTTTAAATAAGTGAATGGCTGTTCGGCCTGTGTTTGAATACTATAATAACCAGATTATTTTTTTTATTTTTTTTTTTAAGTTTTCCAAAGAAGTCTGTGACAGGTTGGTACATAAGTCCAGCTCTGAGTCGTCAGCCTCGTTCCTAAAGACAGAAAATGTTGATATACATCAGTGACTTAAACAGATGCTGTAAGGTGAATGAAAACATATTTTGTAATGAATAAAACTGCAGTAAAATCCTGTGTAGAAGAAGAAACTGTTTGTGGAAGTGTTTTATTTTGAAACTGGAGTCTTTTTCTTCAAAGTCACACGATATCATCCAGTGTTTCCCCTAGGATGGAGTTGTAGCAGCGGAGGTGACGCACACACACGAAAAAAAAGGTGCAAAACTTTTTTGTATGCTTGCAAAGCACAGCCTGCTGGGATGTTTCTATGTATACTGACAGCAGAAGGGCTCTGTAGGACTAAGTACATACAGTACATGTGTGCACAGTAGTGAGCAGGTGAAATGTCCGTCTAGTTTACATAAGATGTGTCTTAAGATTCAGGAAAATATAATTTTATTGAACATAATAAAAGTATAATCTTTAAAACAAATGACATTTATTGAACAAAAATATGTTAACAACCAACTCATATATGGTAAAATCACATAACATATATTAAAACAATCAAAAAGGTGTGTGCCTCCAACCTATGCATTTACACTATTCCTGAATTTAATTAAGTCTCACATTATAACAATAAAAGTCATCACGGTATTAGGTGAAACGTTTCACTGTATAACACAATAAATAGTATATTATTATGTTATTATATGAAGCGTCCGTCGCACAAAATAACATAACTTTAGTTTATGAAGAGATCAGACGGAGCCCTCTCCTCTCCTCTTATATGCTTTACTCACAAGTGTGTGAATTGACCTGGATATGAAGCATTTATAGTGCCAAATAATATAACGGTAATTTCTAATACGAAAAAAAAAAAAGAAAAAAAATCAGAGCTGGAGAGCTGCCATTTTAGACGTATATACGCGTTATTCTGGAAGGGCGGTGTATCTGTCAATCATTTTTTTATTTAGTTTTTTATCTCCACGTTGAATGCATATTATCCTCTGTAGATTTTAAACTTTTTCTCATGTGCATTTTGAAAATAGATTTAGTTCAATTAATTCAGGATATCTGAACCCTAGAGAGCACAGAGCAGTGTAAGTGAAGAAACTGCATAGAGATATCAATGCTGGGTATTTGTAGAAAAATAATCCACTACCAATTTCTTGGCCTCCTGATTATAGTGACAATGACACTGTGACCTATGAATGTTTTTTCCCTTTCTTTCTTCTTTTCTCATAACATTCAAGGCATTGTTGTAAAAACAGCTCTGTTATTAAGGTTCCACATTGCTGCAGATGGCTGCACTAGTTAGATATCGTATGTTCAAACTGTTACAGTGTAATTGTTAAGTATGTTCACTAAACATTGTTAAATGGCCTCATGAATAACTATAAATCTCACCATTGTGTTGGATGTCTTTAATTTACTATTGTCCTACATCAGAATGAAACATATTTTTCACTTTAACTGGTCTCTAAATTATATTTGTGGTGCTGAAAACATGGTAATAGCAGCTTGGGGGTGACCTAAATGTTGTATTCCAGTATTAAGTATTATAGTATTAAGCTATAAATGTACAAAATTTGGTGCTTTTATCGCAAAAATGAACAATTTTTTAGCTATGCCGCCCAATTTATTAGTTTGTTAGCAGAATTATACAAAAACTGCCAGACTGATTTTCAAAAAATTCGGTGGAGGGCTATAGCACATGCCAACTTAAAATACATTAAATTTTGGTGTTGATCCAACTCGGGGCGTGTCCACGGGCCGCCCACACGTGGCCGCCTATCCACTTCCATTCATTTTTCGGATGAGGATTACATGAAAACTGTCCAACCGATTTTCCCAAACCTTGGTGGAGGCATGTAGCATGGGCCAACTCAGGAGCCATTACATTTTGGAGTGGATCCAATTAACAGGACGGGTCCATGGGCAGGTAGGATTCAATTGCCTGCTCTGGCCACCAGGGGGCGAGTTTATGATGCCCCAGTATCCAGATTTGTTCTAAATATATTTGTCAACACATCTGCCAAATTTGGTGCTTTTATCACAAAATTCAGGTGTGGCTCATCCACCAGCCAACACACCTTTCTACCCAATGTTTTGAAGAAATTTGAGTTTTGTAATTGTTATATCCTTGTTTGTTTTTCCTTTGTCTTTTTGTGTGTTTTTGCTTATTTGGCTGTCTACTCTTTCCCTTGATCGTTTTTATTGTAATTGATTCTGTAAAGTGTATTGAGACCATGTTTCTACCATGGTGATTTTACACTCTAAATAAACTGAAACTGAAATTCCATCAAGCCTAGTTAACAGCTGCTTGGAGTTGGTTACATAGTTTGAGACAGTGCTATGTTTTAGGCAACAATATAGATATTAAGATGATATATGGTTGGATTTGGTGACTTACACAGATAGCTCAGTGATTGAAAAAAGCAACTATGACAAAGAAATTAACATACGTCGGCAGAAAGCACTCTTTGTTACCGAATTTAGCTGAAAAACGTCCAACCGAGCATGGTCTCACTCCAAAGTCAAAAAAATCTGGCACTTGAGCAGTGATGTGGCATCAGAAACCAACAAAAAATGTGTCCTTTAACGTTGGCATGATATACATCCTGTTGCTGTCATAGTTTAATGGCGTCCAGCGGTGTCAGAGGGAAACGCGGCGGGACAAGGACGAAAGTTAAGGTGTCCGAGTGGGGAGGGCAGGAAGGAGGGGTCAATGGGTTCAACAAACACCGACTTTCCCCAAGAGAGCGATGTTTGTGTCCCGCAAGATTCGAAAGCCAAAACCTGTTCTTTTTTCCTAAACCCAACCATGTGTGTTGTTAAAGGAAAAAAAAAAAACATCAAAGCAGTGCTTTTATTTTGAAAGAGACGCTATGTAAACGTTAAGTTTCCTGTGTAAACAGAAGTGTATTTTGAAAACAGACAATGCCTGTAACAGGCTGAAGTTCATCAACAACCAACACACCCAGGGTACCTTGGACGTCATATGTGGAAAACATGGAAACACAAACATCAATATGTGACGAGGTCAGAGTAAGAATGTGTCACCCAAACTTTGTGGAATTTCGCAGGTCACTGTTTGGCAGTATTGTGGCCAACAGGCCAGAAGCACGTAAGGATCGACCCTGTGTAACCACATAAAACGTCCTTATGGCAATGAACCCCACATTAGGTTGTGCTCCGCACGCCCTTATTCTTTCTCAGACATTGAAATCAAACCATCGTGTTGCCCCGTCCAAACTATATTATCTAATAATTAAATTAATATTGTAAACATGGAGGCGACTAGTCGACTGATGGCCCTAAATGACGACTAATGGTCAACTAGGAAAATTCTTTGTCAGGGGCAGCCTTAGAGGATATACAGAAAAAAAAGGAGTGGACTGAGACAAGTTCCCTGAGTAACACCAAAAGACAAATTATATTTTTCAACGCATGATCCACAATAAACTTTGGGCAACTAGTTGACTAATGGCCCTAAATGACGACTATTAGTCGACTAGGAAAATTCTTAGTTGGGACAGCCCTAAATCTCACTGCAGATTTCAGCTCACTGTTCATCCTGTAATGTTGTAGCCTTTACATTTATTTCTTATGTTTTCTTCTCTCCTGTAGTTGCTGCTCAGTCAGACGAGAAAGTTGAGAGGTGTGTGCGTGTCTTTAACGAACTCTCCTCCCTCTGATTTGTGCTGTTATGCTGACATCTGGTGGCCACAGGAGGGAAACACATTAAACCTGTGAAAAAGACTCCAGTTTCAAAATAAAACACTTCCACAAACAGTTTCTTCTTCTGCAGTATTTTACTGCAGTTTTATTAATCACAAAAATATGTTTTCATTCACTTTACAGCATCTGTTTTAGTCATATATATCAACATTTTCTGTCTTTAGGAACAAGGCTGACAGAGAGCTGGACATTTAAACCAAAATGTCAGGAAACCTTTTTAACCACTGTTATCTGGTAATTATGGTATTCAAACACAGGCCAAACAGCCGTCAAAAGTGATTAACATAAAACATCAAAAAATAAAATAATTACAAAATAGAAAGTCAAAGGTCCAAAAGTGAAACAGTATAAATGGTGAAAAAACATATCTTATACAGGCAAGTCTTTTTAAAAATAAGCATTGTCCTCATACGAATTTACACCGAGCAGCTCATTCTCTATAAAAATATTTTTTATTTGTTGTGAAGGCACATGGTTGTTAACTTACAGACCAATTTTGAGAGGACGTCACAGTTACATCACAGCAGTTGCAGCAGTGCACATTCTGGTGTCAGAAAAACAGCGGACATCGGAGAGAAACAGTCGACATACCCGGAATTAAAATGTCTCTTGTGCTGTTGGATGTCAGAACAGGAATACAGAACGGGACGCCGTAGTAGAAAATAAAGTTTTGTCTCCAGTTAATTGTAATCTCAATATTCAGGAGAGTGTGTTTGGTTTACATGAACTGCATTACTGATGTGGTGAAAAATAATTCATCATCATAAGGAAGTGTAAAAACTAACAGTTGTCAAACATGGATTTGTCTTATTGTCCCTGGTTAATATTTGTGGAGACGTCCACATATAATATAATTTAATGCAGAAGTAACAGACAACTTTTTAACTAGCTAGCTAACGCTGTCTTACTTCTTGATCAGAACAGAATATAGAAACTCTCACCACTGCTTATTTTAGAAAGGACACCACAAGAAAACATGTTTTTTGTTTACATAAACAGATGATGGATCGTTTGTTTCTAGCTGTCAGGGATCAGCTAAAAGTAGCACGCTAGCTACGTTAGCTACATTGCACAGTTTATGTACCAGTTCTTTTAAAAGTTGTTTTCATGTCTTGTCTGTTTTAGCTGTTGACATATAAAGCACTTCATATATCTTTTCTGTTTCTCTTTATAAATAAAGACTATTATTATTATTATTATTATCATTATTATTATTAAGACTTGAGTCACAAATTTAATGACTTTAGATTTGACTTGACCAAATCAAAAAATACTTGCAACGCGACTTTGACTACATCACCAATGACTCAGGACTTCGCTTGGACTTGAACCTTTTGGCTTGAAAACACTTGATACCTTCCCCCAAGGTCAAAGATTTAATTATTTTTTTATTTAAATTATCTGCCACAAATGAGTTAATGTCCCTTCATTTCCTCAATCAACTGACATTAACACTATTCATTCCCAGAGAGTCCACACTTGATTTCCCAAATGATCTGACAGCATTCAATCATGTAGAAGATGAGAAACACGAAGAGCTAAGAACGAGGCACCGGTTGGAAAAAAATTATACCAGCGGTAATTTTGTTCTTGTGCAAAAATTTTGCGGTAGTGAACAAAAAATTAATTACAGTCTGCAAAACATGCTGGTTTAAAATAACAGACTTCTAACTTTGTTTGGTATTTGAAGCTGCTCAAAGACTGTGAGGCTAATACTATCCTAGGTAGCAAGCTAATGCCTTTGTTACATTATATACTTCCTTTACATATGAAGATAGACATCCATTTTAAACATAAATGTCACTACCCTCATCCTTTAATGTGTCCTTTATGTTGGTATAGATACAGCCCATAGATGGCAATAGAGGGCAGAGTCAAATGTTTCACACAACTATAACGAGGCGACAATGGAAGAATTCGTAATATTGTACCTTTAAACAGAGGCCATGTTGGATGACGGTGGTCTGTGCGGCCATTATATATACACCAACATGTGGATGGAGAATTCTTTTCACTTTATTAACGATTTGTTCCGTTCTGCCATTACTTAAATTTCTAAGTCGACTCTTATGGTTGTATCTTGAACTATGCCACACTGCCTCTACTGGTTCTTCTCTGTTTCGTATGTATCTGTAAGCTTTCAGAAAACGTGCACGAATATGAACGAAATGAACGTAGAGTATGTACAAAAGTTCGTCCATCTTTCTCCTGGTAACTAATGTTGAGCATAAATGAGTCCTTAGGGGCCATACACATGCCGCATCTTTAACCACCTGGAAACCGCGAGGTCAGGCACTGGGTGCTACTTTTGTGCCTTTTCTGTGCCAGTTTTCAAGAGTGCGGCAGCAGGTTGCATCTGGGGTTGCTAAGCAACCTTAACAAGCACCGTTATCACAGCTTATTCACCTGAAATCGTGAGTGCAGAGCTGATCTTCTTCCAGGTGTCCAGGCGCTGCTTATAAATGTGTTAGCCTGTTGTCTGTGGGACCGATGTAAAGCTCTGGGTAGCTCTACAGTAAAATGATCAACTTCTCCACATTTATCACAGACTGATATTTAAGGAAGAAGGGAAAGATATCTGTTGGCTGTGATTGATTATTTCTCGTCACATGACATGCGGTGCGCTCTTCCAAAAGTTGAACTATCTCAAGGTGCAGCCATAGTGCCCTGAAAAATAGACGCTTAGACACACGTACGTGCTGCATCAGCGTTGCTCTGATGTTTGAACACGCCTGCTTCATGTCTACATTAAAGCAATGAATTTGAGGGTGCAAAATACACGGCATGTGTACGGCCCCTTACTCAGTTGTTAAAATGGCATTCCATTTAGTGAAAAGCACATTATGACTTCGTAAGAACTTGAAACTCAAGGTTGGGGACTCAGGACTTGATGTGGGACTTGTCAGTCTAGACTTGTTAACTCTTCAGTCTTGACTTGGGACTTGATTGCCAAGACATGAGACTTACTTGTGACTTGTAAAACAATGACTTGGTCCCACTTGTAAACTATAGATATTACAAGAATTATACCCACAGCCAAGTAACATCCACATCATCCACACAACATTTGTATAATAGATCATGCTGATCATACAGAAAAGATCAGGTGGTTTGATTGACAGGAGAGATGGTCAGAGGGGTGGCGTTATTGCCACTATCATTGGTACAGGGACTGAAGAATGGGAAGAGTTTCTCAGTGAAGGAGCAGCCAGTAAAGGAGTAGATAAGAGCTGCAGTATCTACGTCATAAAAGGAGACCAGACCCTCCTCATAATCCACAAACATCCCCACCTTCTGAGGCCGAGACTTCAGAGAGAGACGGACTGAAGGGTTGGCAAAAGCCTTGTACTCATTTCCATTTCTCAACCATATCGTCCAATAACCTTCCTCAGGCGTCATTTTGATCAGTCCCTTCCTGTAGATCGACTCTCTGGCCACTCCTAAATTCCATTTAGGCTTTCCTTTAACTTGAACCTGAAAGTAAAATCTGCCTGAAGAGAAACTCTGCCTTCCTAAAACAAAATTATAATGAGAAAATCTTTTCGGGTAGTCTGGGAGATTTTTCTTCACATCACCGTGTTTCACTTGTTTTCCATCACGAGACAGGACGAGTTCAGGGTGTGCTGTATCAGGATCAAGAGTCACTTCCACTGCATACTGCTGGACCCTCTTCAGCTCAGCCTCAGCGAGCAGCTTCTTCATCTGTTCACTGAGTGTCTCCTCCAGCTGAACCAAAGCTCTCACCACAGTCCCCTCATATGATGGTGGTGGGACACTGACCCCTGTCCAGTCTTTGGTAGGTGGAGCAGCTATTAGGAATGGGAAGCTTTGGAGAAGATAAAGGTGGTCTTCAGAGTGTGAGACCTGCTCCACCTCAGTCCTTCTCTTTGTCAGCTCAGAGATTTCCTGTTCCAGCTCTTTGATGAAGCCTTCGGCCTGTTTCTGTGTCATTTTCTGCTTCTCTTCTATCGTTTTGATGAGCTCATTCAGGCCTCTCTCAACAGTCTTCTTCAGATCAGTGAAGACTTGAACACCTTCTGCTACCTCCATATGCGCATTTTCCTTACCACGCTTCAGCGACTGTTTGATCTCTTGAATCTTCAGTCGTCTCTTCTGGATCATCTGCTGAATTTCAGCCTCTGTCTTTCCCAGCTCGATCTTCTTTTCTTCATATTCATCTTTCAGAGGGACAAACTCATGTGTCTTGTGATCTAATGCCGGACAGTGTGTGCAGACACACATCTGGTCGGTCTTACAGAACAGCTCCAGGGGTTTATTGTGCTTCGTACACATCCTGACTTCCAGGTTCTCCACAGGGTCGATCAGCTGATGTCTTTTCAGGCCTGACACTGTCAGATGAGGCTCCAGGTGAGTCTCACAGTAGGAGACCAGACACACCAGGCAGGACTTCAGGGCCTTCAGTTTGGTTCCAGTGCAGATGTCACAGGAAACGTTTCCTGGTTTGGACACTTGTTGCTTTGAGCTGCTGCTGCTGGCTTTCTGTTGAGTTGACTGTCTGAACTGAGCGACCATCCCAGAGAACAAAGTGTTGACCTTCAGATGAGGTTTTTTTGCAAACAGCTCTTTGCACAGGGGACACTGGGACTTGTAGTTAGTATTCCAGTGTGCAGTGATGCAGTTTTTGCAGAAGTTGTGTCCACATGGTGTGCTGACAGGATCAGTGAACACATCCAGACAGATGGAGCACCGAAACTGATCTTCAGACAGTAGACAGCTGACAGCGGCCATATCTACACACTGAGAACAAAAGTCAGAGTATTATGAAATGTTTTGTTACACGTATGTTAAACATCCTGTATGCAACATTTTAAACCTATTAATCGTTTTTTATTGCCAATGGGTAAACGATTGTGACGTAACTTTCCCCACTTTCTCAGTTGCCTATAACAGCCCCTCAACTGACTTCTATGAATAGAGGGTGCATTCAGCCCTAGAGTGGTCTCCTTTGGTCTGAATCAGGGACTCATGTTGTTCCAAAGTTGTATAATTGCCTAGAGTTGGTTGGTGTTCTCACGGCAGCATTTACAAGAGGACCAGATCAAATGCCTTGTGTGAGAAAGCTGCTCTTGATTGGTCAGAATTTCCATGTGGGAAAAATCCAGGAAGTAAAGCAAACGTTGAAGAAGAGTACACTTGCAAGATAAATGTGACACTTTCTAATGTCACAATGGAGGGACAACTACGCAGGTTGATTTTAGCGCTGCTCATCGTGGACTATATTGCTGTCATTGTTCATTTTAGTCAAAGCATACAGTTTGAAAACGAGGCGCAGCTCCAACTAGAAAACAATGTTTTGATGCATTGGATGTGCTGAATGTGCATATTAAGGCAGTACAGGAGGAGGTGCACATTAATAATCCTCCAGGACTGTAACATGCTCATGTTTAACCCAAACAATGTGTCATGTGACTGCAGTTGCTTCACATCCAGGTCGGAACACCTTCTCACCACAAACCAACCACACCAGAGTTCCTTTGGAACCGGACCGAGACCACCTCTTCAAGAAGGTCTCATCCGGTTGTGTTGGTGTGTTCACACCTGCCCAAATGAACCACACTTAGGGGGCAAACCAACTTGAGTTCGATTGAACTAAACCAAACAGGACAGGTATGAAAGCGAGCAGAGACTCTGGCCAAATTTTCTGGTAAAATCCAAAGGAGGTAATGAGAGCAATGGAGCACCCCAGGGCTGCGTTTTGAGTCCCCTGCTGTACTCCCTGTGCACACGACTGTGAAGCCACTTCCAACTCCAGTACCATCATCAAGTTTGCTGATGACACAGCTGTAGTTGGCCTGATCAAAGATAACATTGAAAAGGCCTACCTGTAAGAAGTAGAGGACCTAACCCGCTGGTTTCAGGACAACAACTTGTTCATGAACGTCAGGAAATATAAGGAGATGATAGTGGACTTTGGAAAGAAGCTGCAAAGGACTTACGCCCAGCTTAATATCCATGTCCACATCACTGAGGGCCTGAACTGGGTGCTGCATACTGACTCAGTGGTGAGAAAAGCAGAGACTGTTGGACACCTGACGAAAATCTGACAATTGTCACTCAACAATCAACAGACAACTGAATTGAAGTAAATAGCCTGTTAGCTAGTTAGCAGCCTGTTAGCTAAGCTAGCACACTATCGTACGGTCTCTCCGAAATCGACAGCAAAAGTTACATTCTTTTTAACATACTTGCGGCAATTTCAGGACCAACTTACTGTGGAGCAACATGTTCTCATTTCGACCGTGTCACATATTGACGTTTGTTCATGGACTTTCCACATACGACGTGCAAGGTACCCTGGGTGTGTTTGTTGTTGACGTTCTGGGACAGTGTGTCAAGTTCTGCCTGTTACATGCATGGTCTGTTTTCAAAATACACTTCTGTTTTTACAGGAAATTTAACATTTACATACAGCCTCTTTCAAAATAAAACCACAGCATCGGTACAAAACTGTGAATGCACGGTTTTTTCTTCCATCAACAACAAACACGTGGTTGGGTTTAGGTAAAAAGAACAGGGTTTGGCTTTACAATCTTACGAGACGCTAACACTGCTCTCTCAGGTGAAAGTTGGTGTTTGTTGGACCCATCCACCCCCCCTTCTGCCCTCCCCACTTGGACTTTCGCCGCCTTAACTTTTGTCCTTGTCCCGCTGTTTCTCCTGGACACTGTCGGGCACTGTTAAACTATAATGGCCGTGTATCATGCCGACGTTAAAGGATGTCCTTTTCAGTGACGCTGCAGATCACTGCCCAAGCGCTGGATTTCACCGACTTAGGAATGAGACTGGGCTCTACAGAGGGGAGGAGTTTCAAATTTCGCAGGCACATTGGATATCACAGAGATTCCCATAGGAACGAATGGACTTCCTGTTGACTCATCTCCTTACACATACGTACATGGAAACAAGGGGGAATGGCCTCACAGGTGTCACTAATAGCAGATTTTCTGAAAGTTACACACAAAACTTCTAATTATTTGTATGAAAATATCAAAGTATGATCACTACAATACTGAGGAACGACGTTTGGAATTCCATAGTTATGTCTCACTTCACTGAGATGTCGATCTGATGAGTGTCATTGTGAAATGAAAAGAGTGTAACTTCCTGTTTGATTGGAGCTGTAAGTTTAGTGTTAATGCTGGTTGTTGAAACACAGTAAATATGATCAGCTGTACTCACCAGTATTTGAGTCAGTTGTTGAGGAAACACCTGGTGAACTCACTTTAATGTTTCTTCAGACAGAAACACACAGACTCGTCTGGGCTGCAGCTCTGCTGTCACACTGACCAACACTGAGTTTCATTTCAGGAATGTGACGTTTAAGCTCTCCTCCTCCTCCCCTCAGTGTTGCTCCGCCTCTTACAGCAGCTCTGTTTGTGACAATGTGTTTCCCCCTTTGGGTTCTGTCACGAGTATTGTTTCAGACATTTGGCACAAGATGAGTTTAATTATGAGGGAGACTTTTAACTTTCTTTATCTTCTTTTTTCTTCAGCCACCAGAACAGGTTTCACACAAAGACGTCAGTCCCACATGTAAGAATATATCATAGGCTCAGCTGAAGACAACAGTCTGTCTACAGCTCTGCAACAATCTCACTGTCAGTCCACAATTCAGCTCACTGTTCGTCCTGTGATGTTCTAAACTTGTCGTGTTATTCTTGTATTTTCTGTCTCCTGCACTTGTTGCTCAATCAGATAACAAAGTTGAGAAGTGTGTGCGTGTCTTTAACAAACTCTCCTCCCTCTGATGTGTGCCGTCACACTGACATCCACTGGCCACAGCAGGGAAACACACCAAACCTGTGAAATCCCCTGTGATTTTGAGAGAAAGGACATCTTCAAGAAACACAAGCAAGACCAATTGCCTACGATACAGCACTTACGACTTGTTTCAAAATAAAACACTTCCACAAACAGTTTCTTTTTCTGCACAGGATTTAACTGCAGTTTTATTTATCACAAAAATATGTTTTCATTCACTTTACAGCATCTGTTTAAGTCACTGACATATATCAACATTTTCTGTCTTTTATGAACGAGGCTGAGGACTCACAGCTGGACTTATGTACCAACCTGTCATGGACTTGTTTGGAAAAAAAAATTATCTGGTTATTATAGTATTCAAACACAGGTCGAACAGCCATCACAAGTGATTTACATAAACAAAATAAAATTACAATGAAAGAAAGTTAAAAAAAGTAAATTAGTATAAAATGTAAAATAATATAATTTCTGCAGATTAAAAAATCTTTTTAAAATCAACATTACAATTATTGCAGTAGAATATTCTCTCTCATTTAGTAAATAAATGTTAATAAAATGTGTTATTATGTAAAAGGTGAGAAAAGACATTGTCGTTATTAACATCCAGAGGTGGACAGGACCCACAGCCAAGTAACATCTGCACCTGATAAACAAAATCTCTAAAGCAATCAGTACAACTGCATCCATAATTCAGTAAGTTATAGTTAAACCAATCACCAGCGATGTAACAATACCAAAAACTTGTGTTATTATATTATTGCGATAAAAAGTCCACGATACAATATTAATCACAATATTTTAAAAATGAAGAAATGATACAATAATCTTTTAAAAATCAACTTTTTTTAATCATAAACTGATGACTCTTAACTGACTCGCTGACTGGTATGATTGTGCCCACTGCTTTTCAGACAAAAACATAAATCAGAGCTCCATTTGGACAAATATCATCATTTAGTAACAATTCTTTATGTAACTTTTTATATGTATTAATTTTTTTTATTGCAACGTTTTATTGTAACGTAACTTAAAAACCACAGACTCTATGTAAAGATGGACGACATGGCAGCTCCCTAAAAGTGAGGCCGAAACATCTGGATCGCCCCCTGGTGGCTGGCTGCAGTATAGGTCATAAACTCCGCCCCCTCTATGTTAGTGGATGGGACACAGGCCAAACACTCAACATACGAATCAAATACATTTTTCCCAGATATGTTTTTTGTCATTTAAGGAAGTTCTTATCACGCTGATGTTTGCCTCAAGTGTTTGTTTTTCTTATAAGTTACATTTTAATTAGTTATATGAGTCTGTATGAAACGGGGCCAATTGGTGGGCTCACGTTCAGTGGCGCTACTCGCCATTAGTTGGATGGGTGTCTGAGCAGGAGACTTGATACAGCAGAGATCTCTACTGCGCAGACTCTGGCTCCGATTAATGTCACCTTAACAAGATATTTTAGCGTCACTTTTATATAGTGGGGGTAAGTGCAGACGCATCGTCCATCTTTATACAGACTATGTTAAAAACTTAAGGTTGGTTGCCTCTAACAGCCTGTGGACTGACTTCTATGTAAAGCACCGTAGCCAAATTTTTCAGGAAATCCAAGGGATGCGATGAACCTTAACCAAGAATTCTGCTAGAAAGTCCTCTGGGCAAAATACTGCCAACAGCGAGCTGCGTCTCTCCTCAGCTCTGCTACAGCACTAAAGTGTGCCACAGTACCTAATGTTAGCAAAGACATGGAGTCCGCTAATGTCAACAAATGATGGGTCCATGTCATTGGTCCGACAGCCCATTGGTCCGACATCCCATTAGTCCGACTGTCCGTGGTGCTGAACATTTCTGCCTTGATGGTGCGCTGCGACCGGCTCTGTGTCAGCTGGGAAAGACTTGAGGCGGAGCAGGCTCACAGCTTATGTGTTTGCCACTTTCTTTTTCATTTTAACCCACACCATGATCTTTTCCTGACCCTAACCAAGTGGCTTTTGTGCCTAAACCTAACCAGACCTTAACCACAGGGCATCATGATGATTTCGGAACGGACTTCGGAACAATGGGTTTAATATGGTCGGAACAATGGGCTGTCGGACCAATGGGTAGTTCCCCAAATGACCCACACGTACCACAACAAACTGTCCAATGCTCCGTTTCCACTGAATACATTTTGCGGAAACACTAGCATGCAAAATATATTATGATATTGTAGTTTTGGCTGGCTAATGTTAGCTTAAGTTGGCTTGCTTTCTAAGGCAGACAGATTGCTAGCAAACGTAGCTAAATACTGTAATGAATGCATAACGTCAGCTGATTCATCCAGACTCCCGCAGCCAGGGTGCCGGATTCACACAGTGAATTCAGTAGCTGTGAAGCTGTGATGCATGGATCTGCTGTTGGTTGCTTTGTGACATCAGTTGATATATAAGTAATTTGCAAATGGCAAAGCTAGTTAGTAACAAAGGCTGTGTCAGAAATCAACTCCACTACATACTACTCACTACATAGTCCAGCCTGTTTGTGTTGGTAAACAGTGATGATGTATTTTGTGGGCGGAGCTGAACTGGTGTCAGAAAGGGACAGCAGTGGTGTCGGTGTGAGCGCCAAATAAAACGTAAAAAGCACTATAACGTTTATATTTCTCAACCTATTGCAATTAGTTGTTTTTATATCCATGAGTTTATCACCTACGTGTAGCAGAAAACAGACAGTTAATTAGAATCTCAATATTTAGGCTGTAATCACTGCTGCTCAACGCTCAGTAGAGGAGTGTGTGTTAGCCTTGAATATGAACTGAATTATTTACGCAGTGAACGATAAACCATCATAAGACTTGTAAAAACTCACTTTTGTCAAGCATGGATTTGTCTTATTGATAAAAAAGTTGTGAAGACGTTCACATATAATTTAATATGGAGAAACTCATCAACGTGCTAGCACACTAGCTAGCTAACGCTGTCTGCTCATTAACACCTTGATCATAACAAAGTATATTAACTTTAACTACTGCTGACTTTAGGAGGGACACCACAAGAAAACACATTTTGAGTTTATGTTAACTTACAGCCACATCTGCATCCAGGCAGGGAAAATTAAAGGCTTGCTAACATTAGCCATGTAGCTAACGTAGCTAACATGCTACCTTTAGCTGATCGCTGACAGCTAGAAACAAACAATGATCTATCATCTGTTTATTAATCTAAACAAAGAACATGTTTTCTTGTGGTGTCCTTTTTAAAATGAGCAGTTATATTCTGTTCTAATCAAGGAGTTAATAAACAGACAGCGTTAGCTAGCTAGTTAAAAAGTTGTCTGTTTCACATTAAACTATATTATATGTGGACGTCTCCACAAATATTAGGGACAATGAGACAAATCCATGTTTGTGAGTTTTTACAATTCCTGATGATGATGATGAATTATCTGTCAGCACATCAGTAATTCAGTTCATGTAAACCAAACACACACTCCTCTACTGAGCGTCCAGCAGCCATTATATCCTGAATATTGAGATTATAATTAACTGGAGACAAAACTTTACTCTCTACTACGCATAGATCATAATGTATAAATGTGTATATTTCTGTGGTCTGCATGAACAAACTATCCTCATAAACCTTGTGGAAAAACCCAGCGTCTATACGACAGAATAGACATACATGTCTCTGGATGGAGACAGTTTTGTTCTTTGCAGTCACGTCTAGGATGTTTAATACAGAGATTTGTTAAATGGTTTTTGTTTATTACAGACAGATGTGCTGCTGAGCAGCGACAAGGACATAACACAAAGTCAAACAGCTGTATACTGACGATAAATTGCACCTCATGGCTCGGTTACTATGAACTTCTTTTTATTGTTTAATGCATTTAGAACAATGTAAATACTGCTGCCACTAGGTGGGTGCAAATACAGGCCTAAATATTATGTCATGCTGTAACTGTTGGGCTTTTTTTGTGTAAATTTTAGCAACCATAGAGGTCTTCATTTAGCTTCAAACGGCGTCCTCAGCGACATTTTTCGACAAACATGAAGGTTATCTTTTATTGTTTTCCTGTTCTGACATCCAGCGGCACAACAAGACATATGTATTCCACATATCTCAACTGTTTCTCATTGGTGTCCGCTGTTTTTCTGCCACCAGTATGCGCACGCAACCGCTATGACATAACTGTGACGTCCAATCAAAAGTGGATAATTGTGACTTTGCCATTTTGTAGCGCTGTCCGAATGTATAGTGGGATAGACTTTCTAAAATGAGCAGTGGAAAAAATGACCAAACTTTGTTATGGTCAATCCGTTTAGAAATATAAAAGGTATAGTGCTTTTTATCCGGAAAACCGCAGCTCCCCTGTTTAGTCTCTTTTTTTTTTTTCCAGTCAAGCTCTCTAATATGGCGTCGCTAGAGGCGTACCATCGGACAGCCAATGAGGCATCTGTTTCTGTATCTATGAGAGGGACATTTAAAGTCCCTAACAAAAAGTTTGCTTGTTACTCTATTGTGCAGAGTGTGTTCACTTTTCTAATCAGACAGCTGCACTAGCCCGAACACAGAGTTACAGACTACACTTGCCCCGGACAAGCACTAATTTCAAAGCCTGACAATTTACGACAAGGGGAGATAGAAGAAAGCAACGATACTAGCAAAATAATAACAATGTAATGTTGTGGTAAATTTTGTCACAGTCCAACAAAAGTATTGAGGCTTTTTTGTCACAGTATTGCTGAATTCAGCGTATGGTTACATCCCTATTTATCACTTCATTATTGAAGATACCAGAAAACAAATTTTGTCTTTAAGAAGCCTTACTCTACCGGTGACAGGGTGAAACATACTGAACTCTCATTTTGTAACCATAAAGCTACATGACACACTGAGTATCCTAATATTTATGACGGTGTCATTATTGCAGTATGAAAACATTGTCTGGTTTATATTTACACAAAGATTTCGGACTTTTGGCAATGCTTCATTGTTCAATAAATTGTTGATCATAAAAAAGATCAGCCAGTTTGATTGACAGGAGAGATGATCAGAGGTGCAGAGTTTTTACCACCATCATTATTACAGGGACTGAAGTATGGGAAGAGCTTCCCAGTAAAAGCGCAACCAGTAAAGGAGTAGATAAGAGCTGCAGCATCTACGTCATAAAAGGAGACCAGACCCTCCTCAAAATCCACAAACACCCCCACCTTCTGAGGCTGAGACTTCAGAGAGAGACGGACTGGAGGGTCGGCAAGAACTTCATACTCATTTCTATTTATCAAACATATAGTCCAGTAACCATCCTGAGGTCTCATTGTGATTACTCCCTTCCTGTTGATCGACTCTCTGGCCACTCCTAAATCCCATTTAGTCTTTCCTTTAACTTGAACCTCAAAGTAAGATCTGCCCGATGAGAAACTCTGCTTTGCTAAAACACAAAAAAAGAGAGAAAATCTCTTTGGGTTGTCTGGGAGATTCTTCTCTACATCACCAAGACTTACTTGTTTCCCATCATCAGACAGGATGAGATAGGGATTTGCTGTATCAGGATCAAGAGTCACATCCACTGCATACTGCTGGACCCTCTTCAGCTCAAAATCTGCAAGCAGCTTCTTCATCTCTTTACTAACTGTCTCCTCCAGCTGAGACACAGCTCTCCTCACAGTCCCCACATGTGGTGGATGAATGCTGACCTCTGTCCAGTCCTTGGTGGATGGAGCAGCTTTCAGGAACATGGAGCTTTGGAGAAGCTGGAGGTGGTCTTCAGAGTGTGAGAGCTGCTTCACCTCAGTGCTTCTCTTCTTCAGCTCAGAGATTTCCTGTTCCAGCTCTCTGATGAATCCTTCAGCCTGTTTCTGTGTCCTCCTCTGCTTCTCTTCTATCGTATCGATGAGCTCATTCAGGCCTCTCTCAACAGACTCCCTTAGAAAAGTAAAGACCTGAACACCTTCTGCTACCTCTCTGTCTGCATCTTCCTCACTCAGGCGGACTGAGTGTTTGATCTCCTGAATCTTCAGTCGTCTCTTCTGGATCATCTGCTGAATTTCAGCCTCTGTCTTCCCCAGCTCAGCCTTCTTTCCTTCATATCCTTCTTTCAGAGGAACAACATCATGTGTCTTGTGGTCTGAAACATGGCAGAGCATGCAGACACATGTCTGGTCGGTCTTACAGAACAGCTCCAGAGGTTTATCGTGCTTCGTACACATCCTGTCTTCCAGGTTCTCCACAGGGTCGATCAGCTGATGTCTTTTCAGGCCTGACATTGTCAGATGAGGCTCCAGGTGAGTCTCACAGTAGGAGACCAGACACACCAGGCAGGACTTCAGGGCCTTCAGTTTGGTTCCAGTGCAGACGTCACAGGGAACTTCTCCTGGTTTGGACACTTGTTGCTTTGAGCTGCTGCTGCTGGCTTTCTGTTGAGCTGACTGTCTGAACTGAGCGACCATCTCAGAGATGAAAGTGTTGATTTCAAATTCAGGTCTTGTGTTAAATAACTTTTTACACACAGGACACTGGCACCTGTTGCTAATATTCCACTTCGTAATGATGCAGTTTTTGCAGAAGTTGTGTCCACATGGTGTGCTGACAGGATCAGTGAACACATCCAGACAGATGGAGCACAGAAACTGATCTTCAGATGGCAGATTGCTGGCAGCAGACATATCTACACACTGAAAGCAAAAGTGAAAGCATTATAAAACCTGAGAACAAGATTTTCATTGCCAATGACTGCTGTAACTGCTACTAGAAACACTTTACATGTGCAGGTGTCACTAATAACAGATTTTCTTAAAGTTACATACAAAAAATCAATCCCCGGCTGGGTCATACCAAAGACTATAAAAATGGGACCCACTGCCTCCCTGCTTGGCACTCAGCATCAGGGGTTGGAATTGGGGGGTTAGATCACCACATGATTCCGCTACTGCTCACCGCTCCCTCAGGGGATGGGTCAAATGCGGAGAACAAATTTCACACACTCAGGTGTGTGACAATCAGTGGAACTTTAATCTGTAATCTTTAAACTTCTAATTATTTGTATGAAAATATCAAAGTATGATCACTACAATACTGAGGAACGACGTTTGGAATTCCATAGTTATGTCTCACTTCACTGAGATGTCGATCTGACGAGTGTCATTGTGAAATGAAAAGAGTGTAACTTCCTGTTTGATTGGAGCTGTAAGTTTAGTGTTAATGCTGGTTGTTGAAACACAGTAAATATGATCAGCTGTACTCACCAGTATTTGAGTCAGTTGTTGAGGAAACACCTGATGAACTCACTTTAATGTTTCTTCAGACAGAAACACACAGACTCGTCTGGGCTGCAGCTCTGCTGTCACACTGACCAACACTGAGTTTCACTTCAGGAGTTTGACACTGAAGCTCTCCTCCTCCTCCCCTCAGTGTTGCTCCGCCTCTTACAGCAGCTCTGTTTGTGACAATGTGTTTCCCCCTTTGGGTTCAGTCACAAGTATTGTTTCAGACATTTGGCACAAGATGAGTTTAATTATGAGGAAGACTTTTAACTGTCTTTATCTTCTTTTTTCTTCAGCCACCAGAACAGGTTTCACACAAAGACGTCAGTCCCACATGTAAGAATATATCATAGGCTCAGCTGAAGACAACAGTCTGTCTACAGCTCTGCAACAATCTCACTGTCAGTTGCACATTCAGATGAGAAAGTTGAGAAGTGTGTGCATGTCTTTAACAAACTCTCCTCCCTCTGGTGTGGGAGTGTGTCACACTGACATCTGGTGGCCACAGCAGGGAAACACACCAAACCTGTGAAATCCTCTGTGACTTTGAGGACAAGGCTCAAGTTTCAAAATGAAACACTTCCACAAACAGTTTCTTCTTCTGCACAGGATTGTACTGCAGTTTTATTCATCACAAAAATATGTTTTCATTCACTTAACAGCTCAACATTTTCTGTCTTTTAGGAACAAGCTGAGGACTCACAGCTGGACTTATGTACCAACCTGCCACGGCCTTGTTCATGTGTTGTTGTGTAATTAGTGAAAGAGTATAATTTAAACAGGCTTAAAATCTTTTTTTAAGGTATTTATATAAAATGGCATCACTTCATCATCAACTCAGACTTTAATGCCAAATATTCTAGCTTTGGTTCAATATACTCAAACTTCACATTACATTTTTATAATAATTTCACACACACACACACACACACACACACACACATATAAAACAAAAGAAAGCAAAATCACTAATAACACAACAAGTGAGTGGTCATATTTAAAGCCCCTGCAGATTGGAATAATTTACCTGCTGAAATAAGATCCATTTCATCACTGAATTTGTTTAATCTCGTCTTCTTACTTTGAGATGGATTGCTCCTGTTATCGTTGATGCTGTCACTGTTGTATACTGCATATACTGTGTATGCTGATGTTTATACTCGATATAATCTGGTGATCCACTCACAATCTCGTGCTTCAACTGTAAAGTTGCATTAGTTTATTGGTGTATAGTTCTGTTCTTTGTTTTTGTTTGTCCTTGTTTTTTTTTCTTGGTTTAGTTTGTCTGTCTGTAAGTCTTGACAATTAGTTGTTGATATAAGTTGTGATATATATTGGGACCCCCTCGAAAAAGAGATGTTACATCTCAAGGAGATTATCCGAATAAATTAAACTCTAATTATATATATATATATATATATATATATATATATATATATATATATATATATATATATATATATATATATATATATATATATATATATATATATACTTTTCACTAAGTGTATGATTCTGAAATGATTCCCGGTATTTTATTTTGAAAATTGTAACCGGAAGTGAAGCTGCTTTCTGTTTTGTAAACTTGATAGTGAGGTGGGGGGGCAGCTGGTTCACACAAACTTCTCCAGTTATGTTTCATGTTAAATCAGTGACCCCGGCTCTGTGAGGGCAGTTATCGGTCTAAGTATCCGGGTGAGGGTCGTCGGGCACCGGGCTCCTCTGATTCGTACAGCCGCTGTTAGCCTGCGGATGCTAACTTCAGCTAGCCTGAAGCTACCGTCGCTCCGAAGTCGCCACACAGCAGCAGGACGAGCCGAGCTCCCTCCAGTCCTGCCGACTCCTGCTCGTTTTTACCCCCCACCGGCGGACCGCCAGCACAGGGAGTGATGTGGAAAGTAACTTTACAGGCGCTGGGTGTTCTGCTGTCGGCCTGGTTCTTCGGGAACTTTGTTTTGGGCTGGTTTCAACAAAACAACGTCAAACCCCAAACGCAGCACAGCGAGCATCCGAGCAGAGCCGCAGACAGCCAGGACCAGAGCTGCTTCTGCCATGTAAGTGACACCGACACGGTGCTGCTGGAGCCTCGCAGCCGGTACCGGGTCATTACGGGCTCATAATTATATGTGGAAGCTTTACATGTGTAAATACGACACGGCAACAGCAGCCATTCAGGAAATCTTCTAGCATTTTCTACTGTCATCTTAATTTGACGTCACCGTGTGATGCTAGCTAGCAGCAGCAGCATCTCAGTGTGTGTGTGTGTGTGTGTGTGTGTGTGTGTGTGTGAAGTATTATTACACATTATTACAGTCTTTGTTAACCCTCTTACACTTTAACATTAAAAGTTAGCACTTACACTCAAACCTGCAAATGATAATGACAAAACTTTATCTAACGACGTCTCAGTCAAGATTTATTCGCCACATATCTCGTTTTAAAATTAAATTACATCACGTGTTGGCGTCATATCTAAATTATTTCACATTTTACTGCGTCGTGTCCTCATATAAATATTTCTCAGCATGTCGGAGCTCAGTAAAATAGAAAATGTGTACAAATGAAATCCGTTTAAACATCAATAATCAGCCCCCTTTTTTTGGTCACATTTTTGTTGTTGTTAAAACAGTATGTGTGTACTAACACCTTCCTTTAACCCCCGCCACCCATCTCAAACTCAGAAAGACACAGAGGAACGCACACATATTAAAAACCTCAATAAAGATTAATAGAATACAAACAGGAAGTCAATAAGGTGAAATAAAGAAAAGAGGGAACTGCAGTAAGAAGGGTGCTCGAAGTGTTCACTTCCAAAAAATGAAGGGATTGAGGATAAATTCGGGTCCAGAGAAATAGGACCTCTTTTTAAAATTTTTATTTATTTATTTAAAGTAATATTGTACCTTTTTCTAATGACAGAAAATATATTAAATAACTTCGCCAGAATGCAGTAGAATTTAATTTACGTTTTTCTCTAATAAATCTGTGTGGTATGAAAAAAAGCTCTTCCCTGGTGAGACCAGCTGGTGAAAGACTGTAAACTGCAAACTATTTCATTTCCTGAGTAGGTAGAGCGTGGTGTACCGTGATTGGCTGTTGCAGAGCGCCGCCTCTTGCCCTCTCATGGGAGTTGTAGTCTTTTGGCGCCACAGTTAACGAGCATTCTAAATGGCCTCAGGCGCGGAAGAGGACTACAAAAATGTGAGGGCGCCGGCTCTGCGAGGGGGCGGGGCTTATAGTCACAGCAAGTTGTTTGTGGGCGGGGCTCTGGGCGGGCATGGGGACAGTAGTGACAGCTCAGCCCACAGACAGAGCCGCTGCTGCTGCCGCTGCTGCTGCTGTGACATATGGGCACCAAGTTTCACTGAGGAAGTTTTAATTTGAAGTTGAGACAGAAAACAGCAGCATGCTGAGAGGGACCTGCTTCTTCCTGCCTGTTGTGGTGCTCGGGGGACTGCTGCACTCAGAGGTCTGGGCTGGTTTGTGTGATGTGTTTTTGTACCTGACTGAGACTCTCCAGGTGTTTGAGCGTGTCTGAGAGCAGCTGCAGACAGAACTCACCAGAAACAGGGTTTAAAACAGAAGTAGGAGAGGATAGTCTGAGTTTGTCATGTTTACTGATCACAAACATCTGGCTCTGTACGCCTGGTGTCTGTCTTCATATTTCATTTTGTCTAATAGTTTAACTTTGGATTTGTCTATATAAAAAAAAAAGTGCTGATAATAATATTTTAGTAGCTGTCCAAAAATAACTATATATGTAAGTTGAATGAGAAGAGTCACCTTTATGGGCTGAGTCTGCGCGCGCACGCACGCACACACACACACACACACACACACACTCGAAATATTTAAGTCTGGTTTTTTCTTCAATGCTCACAATGTACGTACACAGAAATAGACATAACAGCCAGGAACAGGGACAGTAAAGCTGCATAAATGAAGGTAAAGAATATACAAGTAGGTAAAATACAGGTAAATATGTGAAGTATTAAATCATAATATATAATGTTATATAAGTTGACACTAATTGTTGATAAAATAGGAACTTCTTTAAAAGGAAAACTTGATATTAATTATTAAATTATTGTTATGATGATTTTTGACGTAACAATATTAATTTTGTTTTATTTGCTTTTTTAAAAAAATAAGAACACCATGTAAAATTTTAAATCTTTTAATGTCCACATTGAGAAAAAAAAGCTACGTAAAATGTTTTCTTTGCATTTTTTAAATTTCTTTTTACGAACAATAACAAAATACAACATGTTTTTTTTTTTGTTTTTTTTTAACGGAAGTTTTAAATATAGGCCTCTACCCAATAGCTGAGATGTCGCTTTATGTAAATCAGGAAGAAAAAAAAAATCCAATTTACAAACCACGTACTGTTATATAATGCTAGTTACATGTTAGTTTACCAACATATATCAACATATTACCAATACTAGTATAGAACATTACATCACTTTAAAAGCATCTTAGAAATGATCAAATATCAAATCAAATATATAACGGAATAACTTTAAATATATGCCAACAGTCACTATTTGTCCTTTTTATTCTTTTATAAAGATAGTACATTTTGTATTTTGGCATCACTAACTTTACCACATATAGAATAGAAATAACTTACTTCATCCCTGAAGGGAAATTCAGCCTCCAGCAGCTCATAAAAGACAAAAACAACAACCGTACTTCCCCTCATCATCAACAACAACAACAACAACAACACAGTGGTATTAACATAGACATGAAATAAGATTAGTTAAAATAAATGCATAAATAGAAATTAAAGTGAAATAAAATAAAATGGTCCATTCTGCAAATATATGATTGATGTATTAGGGGTGGAGGAAGATTAATACAGGCTAGTTTTTTTTTTATTCAGGGGCAAAATTGCATCATCACATATTGTTGTTTTGAGAATCGTTTTTTAAAATTGTTTAAATTTTTAATATTACAAATACAAATTAAACTGTAGGCAGCCCACTAGAATAAAATAATCAGTCTAATAGATTCATTTTACTGCTGCTGCTGCTGCAAAAAAAAACAAAACAAAAATGGCTGAAATGAGATGAACAGACTGAAAACTTACTAATTATATAAAACAGATGTTTTATAGAAGTTTTCCTTTGTGGACAGAATTTACAGCTGAAAGGGGTAATAAATTGCAATATATTTAATCGCAATATTCAACATATCACAACATATTTAAAATCACAAAAATATTGTATCGTGACTGAAGTATCGCAATATCATATCGTGATATCGTATCGTGATAATATTGTATCGGAAATATATATTTTGTGTGTGTGTGTGTGTGTGTGTGTGTGTGTGTGTGTGTGTGTGTGTGTAAAGCATGCTTTTAAAAAATTATTTGACCTTTTATTAGACTTTTATTTCTTGCATAAAGTTTCATAAATCTGTTTAGAGAGACAGCTGAAACTATAAAATCCCACTACACACAGTCCTCATGTCTGGAGTGACTTTTTAGAGGTGGGAATCACCAGAAGATCCTCGATAATATGTTATCATCATAGAATATTATTGCGATAATAAATATGTTGAGATGTGCTGAGAATCGCGATAAAATATATTGCGATTTATTACCTTTTTTCAGCTGTAAATTCTGTCCATAAATGAAAACATCATTGTCAACATCTGTTTTATATAATGAAATAAAGTTTTCAGTCTGTACAAACTGTATCATTAGACTGAAAAAGCAATTTATTGTAGTATTCTAGTGTCAACCTAAAGTTTAATTTGTATTTGTAACATTTATAATTTATATGATTAAAAGAAATCGACACTTGGCCCCATGTGACGATTTTACCACACAAAAATATGGTGATACTATCCTGTATTAATTATTTCCCCCACCTCTACTTCCTGTAGGAGGCGAACTGTGTATTTAAAGACACAGCGACATCTAGTGAACTTTTTTTCAGCGTAACGTACCTAAACCAAATGGTAGAGACAGCAGCACGTTTTTTAAGTTATAGTGACTCAAAATGTGCTCTGCCAAACCGCTGAGCAGGACGTGATGTGACATTTATATCGAGTTGTTGTCGACCTGATGTTGACAGTAATTGGAAATAATTAATTTAAAGTGTACCAGCTGAACACGGTCTGATTTCCTTGAAATAAATAATACGTAATCTAATTTTTTTTTCCTGTTAACACATGACGACATTATTAGGAAGTTACAGACCTGTGAGATAAAAACTGTGATGTCGTCCAGCACAAAAAGTCATATTGAATCGACACTTGATTTCACGTAGACAAAAAAAAAACAATTGTCAACCATAATTAATTTACAGAGATTTAGATATTTGATTGTCCTCTCTGATTACCATTTAGAATGTTGGTCAGTCATGTGAAGGATACACAACACATGAGGAAACACTGATTTGGTCACTTTACACATCTGTGTATGCAAATAAAAAAACAAATGAGACAAGCAGGACAACAAAGCTTTGACTAGACTTTGAATCACGCTGCAGTAACACGTCAGGTGTTTTCATGCACTGGCTCTGACTTTTTGGACGGACCAAATGTACAGAGCTGTGAAGTTGTCCACCATGGTAGCAGTTAGCTGCTAGCTAACCGTAGCTAACTTGTTTGTCCATTGTTTGGTCTGTGACGTAATAGGTCAACAGGAAAAAGGTCCAATACTAACAAGCTGAAAGGGGGCATATCTCCACCTATCGTAGAGGAGTCGCACATACTTGGCTCAATAAATGGATTCCCCTCCCGTGCTTGTATACTGGGACAAGGACAGTAGGCCAGTTAGATGTCCTCGTCCAGCTGGAGCTGTAGCTCCACTTCACTGTGCAGGTAAACATACTGACTGTAGCAGGTACAACAGAGTTTATTTATCGGCCAATCCAAAGCCTCCTCACTCCACCTGCGTGGCGTTAACGCCCATCAGCTTTTAATGCCTCCCTCTGTTTACTGAACTGATCAGTGCTCTCAGACTCACACTCTGGTTGTTTAGTTGCTCCTCAGGTCAAACAGATTTGTCTTTAAGGTGCAGCGTCTGTGTTGATCAGGTGGAGGTCTGAATTTTGTAAGACCTGCAGGGGGTCAAGTGACACAGCGGGGGTGGATGTATTATGTATGGCAGTGCAGGTAGGCAGCCGGCCTCCTGTCTCGTCTCCCGCCTCAGTTAAAAGTTATTTGTTAAATTACAGGAGGTCCCCTGATAGAACCAGTCCTATGTGAGTCGGGCTTGAGCATCTAAATTTAGTCCGAGTTACCGTTTGGTGGTTGTGAAAGTTGTGTCGTGTGAGAGAAGTGTCATTGTGCAGTAACAGCCTGTTTCTCTCTGCTCCGCTGCAGCTGACAGGAGTCCTGGACGACTGCTTCTGTGACGTGGAAAGCATCGACGTCTTCAACAACTTCAAGATTTACCCTCGAATCAAGAAACTGACGGAGAAAGACTACTTCAGATACTACAGAGTAAGAGCTGCTGCTTCACCGTGAATAGGACTCACTGCACTCACTCATGAATAAAATAAACAGTCCACATGCTGCGATTCTTAAGTTTAAGTATTGACCTCATGTGATGTCATCTTCTTTTCATAAAAAGAATGAAAATCAGATTTATAAAGTCAGAAATGGTAAAGGAAAATAAAGTGTTTTTACAATTAAAGCACGTAAACATGTTCTAGTAGTAGTGTTTATTTTGTTTAAGAAAAATGGGACAAGATTTTTTTCCATGGCGGAAATAAGACGATGATGAGCTAAGGACAGGTCTTGATAATTGAAAACTAAGATGTAATCTATGTTTCAGTTTCGTTGACATGACGTGACAAAAATGTTCTTGGTGGACCATCGGACATTGAAAGCTGAGAACGGCCGTGCTTGTGATTCTCTTCAGATGCCTGATGAGCATCAGGCTGGTAAACTCCAGTAAATAGTCTGCAGAACTTCTCTCTGAAGAAACAAGTTATGTTTCTGCTTCTTAACAGTCACATGGATAAGTCAGAGTTTACAATGAACCTGGGGGCAAATCCTAGTTGGCTCACATTAGTTATTTGTTGAGAGCATAAATAGAGAGATGTTGAGCTTTTCAGATGATGATCAGTAAGTGTGTGCTCGTAAATCAGCCCTTAAACCTGTCACACACTGCTGGAGACATGACACACACATTACTTTATACAAACTGTCACCTTGAGTCTGATTTATGATCCATGAATTAACCTCACTGAAAACATGAATAAAAATAGACTAAAACGTTTTGAATTTCCATGGACTAAATCTATGAAGGATAAATGTGACTAACACTACTAAACATTTTCATTTTGAGACTCTAAAACAGCTGTCAAAATTTATACCGTCTAGTAAAAACCCAAACTGCAAGTATGAACCTAAAAATGAACACAGTGTGTCGTCTGTCTCATTTGCATTTCTTCCTCCTTTCTATTCACTTTCTATGAGTGACAGAGTTTACTGAGCCGTGCTTGTTGTTTTCTGTAAACAGCAGTGATCAGTTTCTTCTTGTTCAAATGGATTGTTTATTTGTTCGTAAATGTGTTTATTTTATTTCAGGAAATCTGTAAAAACAAAATGTCTTCGCTGCTGTCCTTCACAATCTGCTGAAACTTGTAATAGTGTTTCCCTCAGTTTGTCTGAGGCAGAGTTCTGCAGGTAGCTGCAGTGACAGCGTCTGCTGGTGTGACCGGCGCTTTGCAGAGGACACGCCCTGATATTCAGGTTCATGCTATTCTTAACACAGAACCTGTCTGTGTGAATGCTTTGCCATGTTCTTAATGTCTGCTTGGAGAAAGCAGGCGTCTTGTTGAAGACAACAACAGCTTTAGTGTTTAGCCACATTTAGCTGTTTTTACGAGGCTGTTGCACAACAGGAAGGATGAAGTGTGAATTATTGTGAAATACTGAAACTATTGCAACAGTAGTCCCTGAACAGATACAGTGGGCTGTCAGTGAGTAACGTCTGTGTTAAACTGGTCTGTTAATGGAACAGTTTGCATCACGGTATAAATGTGAAATTGCATTTTCGCTTTTACCAATACTGGATGCTGAGGTGAGCCATTATTTTATCTGTATTTGTTCATTTTTGTGTGAATCCTCACTCCCTGAGATACGTGGGCCGGTAACTCTCTCCTGCAAAGCATTCGATGCACTGGTCCACCTACGTCCCAACCCTCACCTATGATCATAAGCTCTGCATAGTGACCGAAAGAATGAGATCATGAATACAAGCGGCTGAAATTAGTTTCCTAAGAAGGTGGCTGGGCTCAGTCTTAAGCCCCGTTTCCACCCAGCAGTCTGGTACAGTTCAGTTCGGTACGTTAGTTTTCTGTTCCCACAGTGAAAGTTGTGGATGGTCCCAACAGAAGCGTTCCTCAGCGTCCCCATGTTTGGTCCCCCCTCTGTTGGGGTACCTAGCACACAGATCTGGTACTAAAAGGTGGAGCTGTGAACACTGCAGTCTGATTGGTCAGTAGAGGACGCTCACTCTGGTTTTATGTAACCTCTGTTCATACATCAGTAAACTACAACTATAAAATGAAAGAGAAAAAAATAACTTCATTCACTGGGCCGACTGCCGGCAACTTTTAAGGTGGAACGTTAACTTGTAATGTTACTCAATGCATGAGTTGATGACGTGAATCCATCAGCACACCTTAAATTTCACTGTGACAACTTTGACCATCACTTTAGTTTTTATATGACACACACTTTTAGTAATGACTTTAAAAATATAGATTCATTTGGAGCGGATTATGTGAAGGTCATATATTCTAATCCTCACTTCCTGTGGGCTACAGCAACACTAAACCCCTGAGCTTGCCTGAGAAGGACTAAATGCACAAAGCTGCTATTTTGAAATATCCCATGGAGAGAGACTCTCACTGCAGCCTGTTCTATTTTGTTGTGAAAATGTGGGCGTGCAGCCTCGTTCTGTGGACGATAAACCAGGTGCAGACTTCCATCTGTGTCACCGCTGATGAGGAAATACAGCGAGTGCTGGACGGAGCAGTGAGTGACAACAACCCCGCCCACATTTAAGAGGACTGTCTGAACACACCGAGGGTCTAGGTACCATGTCTGAAGGCTTACTGCTGGTTCCAGAGGTGCTGGACTGAAAGGGTTTGGTGGAGACAGGGTTTTAGAGATAAAGCAAGGAGCTCGGAGTAGAGCTGCTGCCCCTTAAGGGGTCAGTTGAGGTGGTTCAACATCTGATCAGGATCCTCCTGGGCGCCTCCTGTTAGAGGTGTTCCGGGCACGTCCCACTGGTAGGAGGCCCCGGGGCAGACCCAGAATACGCTGGAGGGATTATAGATCTCATCTGGACTGGGAACACCTCGGGGTCTTCCAGGAGTAGCTGGAAAGCTTTGGTGGGGAGAGGGATGCCCAGCTTCGGATAAGCGGTTACAAATGGATGGATGAATTTTTGTGTGATGTTTATCATGTAAATAAGACTTGAAATCTTACTTCCTTAAAGAATAATAATAATTTTAGTAGAGTGAGGTGAAACTAACAAAGACAGTGCGGTTGGTTTAGTTGAACCAGACTTTAAATAATGTAATCTTCTCATCTCCAGGTGAACCTGAAGCGACCGTGTCCCTTCTGGCCCGACGACGGACATTGTGCCATCAAAGACTGCCATGTGGAGCCCTGTCCAGAGGTCAGAGGTCAACCACACTCACTTCTGCTTAATATTAACAAAAATTATAACAATAATGCGTCTTATTTGTTGAGCAAATTACAAAGTAGGTGTGTAAATTAAACAATAGGAATGAAAAGAAACAGCACAGGAATAAGGCTTTAACATCCGTCTGCTCTACATGACTGATTCAATGACTGTGGTAGTTGTTTGTGCTTGTTATTGTGAACAATATAATTTTTTTGTCCACCTTTTATTTACTTTAATTTCACAGATAAGAAACAATAAATTGTGAAGACAATAAAGCCTCCACTAAAATAGCATTTTAAGTCTTGTGTGTGATTTATCCTGGCTTCATATGAGCAGAGGAAATCTCTGCTAGCTGCTAGGCTAATTTATACAATGTAAAATGCCATAGGCTTGTGCTAAAAACGTTAGCATGTTGTATTTGATTTTACTAGTTTAATGTCAGTTTTCAAACACTGATGAAATTACTAAAATAGTTTTTATACTGTGTTCTGATGCATGATTTCTTTTGGGGGGGGGGTCATTTATTTAGCTGTTTAGATAAAAGTGTCTCTTGTTTGTTTGTTGAGCTCTGTTGTGTTTTACAGAGTAAGATCCCAGTGGGCATCAAGTCTGGGAACTACAACAAGGTGAGAGACTTTCTAAAGTCAGTCACTTTAACATGTTTCTTTGTTCCCTCGGGTAGAAACAGTGAATGTAACTAAAGCAGGGTGTCTGCGTGATTATGTGGAAAGCCTCAAGGCAGAAAGTGCCATCCTCCCTGCCCTTCCAATCTTGGAAAACCTCAAGGCAGGGAGAGCAAACATCCCTGCCCTTCCACACGCTTAGGTGGAAAGCCTCAAGGTAGAAGAGAGCAAACCTCCCTGCCCTTCCACATGCTTAGGTGGAAAGCCTCAAGGCAGAAGAGAGCAAACCTCCCTGCCCTTCCACACGCTTAGGTGGAAAGCCTCAAGGCAGAAGAGAGCAAACCTCCCTGCCCTTCCACACGCTTAGGTGGAAAGCCTCAAGGCAGGGAGAGCAAACGTCCCTGCCCTTCCACACGCTTAGGTGGAAAGCCTCAAGGCAGAAGAGAGCAAACGTCCCTGCCCTTCCACACGCTTAGGTGGAAAGCCTCAAGGCAGAAGAGAGCAAACCTCCCTGCCCTTCCACACGCTTAGGTGGAAAGCCTCAAGGTAGAGAGTGCAAACCTCCCTGCCCTTCCAAGCGTGGAAAGCCTCAAGGCAGAAAAAAGCAAAACTTCCTGCCCTTCCACATGCTTACATGGAAAGTCTTGAGAGAGAGAGAGAGAGAGAGAGAAGGAGAGAGAGAAGATACGCTCACTGTACCTGTCGGTAGATACGCTCACTCTTTGCTCACTCTGTGCTTTAAAACACAGTGACAAACATCACCAGACTTTTGTTAACCATCTGTGAACGCAGCCCGTTGTTGAACTGATTTTATACGTGTCCTTCGTCTTTGGACAACAAACTCCTTTTACGTGTTTGATGCAGTTCAGGACCAGCTGTGTTTGTTCCAGCACTTTCTGTCTCATTAGCTGATTCAGTAAAAACACACCCACACACACTTTACTCTTCCAGCACTCAGCTTATCTGCTCCGATAGTTCCCATGCAGAGACTGAGGATTGAGTGTTTGCCAGCAGCTCTTGGCTCGCAGCCTGATGTTTGTCCTGTAATGAGCCAGAAGTGTTTGGACATCTGCACATGTCCCAGTCAAGGTCGACAGTGTTTCACTGGCCGTCAGCTGGGAAACACGACTGTGTGCCACCTCAGCAGTGTGTGAGGAGCGTCTGCAGGAGTTTACAGATCCTAACTGACCCATCTGGAACTCGACAGGTTAAGTGTGTAACAAGCGTGACACTCCACCTGAAATCTGTATTTTCAAACACTCGTGGCTGTTACAGCTTGTGGTTTCCTCGCCGACAGGAGCTTCAGTCGGCTCTGATTCACAGCGTTTACAGTGGATCTTAAAAAATTAACATATAAATGAACGTCTGTTGCACTCTCGCCAAACCAGTTCACACAATGCTGATAAACCACCAGGGAAAGCTCCATGTATTTCTCACTGTGCTGGAGCTGTGGTGTCTGCAGCGACTTTCCCACACAGGCGCACAGGAAGTGATGCATTTTGTGTTGATCAGTCAGAGCTAAAGAAGGGAGAGATGAGTTTGAGGTGCCTGCCGTGCAACAGAAGACGGTTCAGACTACGTGACAGTTTTTGTCTGTTCTGACAGTCACTGTCAGATTAGCTGATTGTGGAGTCATAAAATTGTACTGTGACTTGGCCGACAGACACGGCAGACTAGACGCTGGTTGGCGATCAATCATCCCTGGTTGTCTGTCCCAACGTGTGTGATGTCATCGGATTATTCTCGTCCTATTTTTATTATTATTATTACTGTTATTTCAGTCACTAGATTTTCCTTCAGCTGAACTAGTTCATTATTAGCATGACATCAGCAGCTGCACCGCCCCTCTCACTAAACTTCTCTCTCTGTTTCCAGTATTCCCAGGCAGCAAATACGATGTCGGACATGACGGAGTGTGAACAGGCCAAAGAGCTGGGCGCCATCAACAGCACCCTGAGGTGACACCACAGACCTCCTCCTGTCGTCTTTATCTTTCACTCTGTCAGCTGCAGCAGCTCATTTACTCAAAATGCAAAGCAGCTCCAGCAGCTGATAGTGAGCAGGTCAAACATTCACAGACGTCTAGCCGGCAGCTGCTGCACGCTTCACAGCAGACTGACCTCAGCTGCATCGCTGTCATGGAAAATATGGAGGGTTATCATCAGTTCAGACACGGGCAGTTAGAATCAAATGAAGGCAAATTCAGACCACCGATAAGTTTGTGCTGAAACTACAAAGATAATACGACACTCTGGATATTCAAAACCTGCTCAACCTGCTCGACTCAAAAGTCTAAAAATAACCTCATTGTGAACAAACCAGGAAGAGAAAAGAGACTTAAATCTACTGCGAGCAGTCACAGAGTCACGTCCGGGCTCTGGTATGAAACCTGGACGAGTCTGTCATCCACATCATACTTTATTTCTCTGTTTCTCATCTTTCACCAAACTGGAAATTTGCAAACCTCGACCCTGCAGCCATCGCTTGATCATTAATCAATAATCAGAGGGATGCTGTGGGTCCCTGAGGTTTGATTAAACCTTAAAATAAATCCTCAAAATTCAGATTTAAGTCTGAAATCTTCTGCTTTATTTAACTATGCTCTGTTTTCTGTGGTCATGTAGCACCATGTAGTACTTGCTTCTCTCTACTGCACAGACAGCCCCGTTTTAAGGCCCATTTATGCTCAACGTTAAATACGGATCTGGATACGGACGGAGCCTTCTGTCCGTGCTCCGCGTTCATTTCGTCCGTATTTCTGCACATTTCCATAAAGCTTACGGATACGGGCCAAACGGAGCAGTACCACCAGGAACCGTGGGGGCAGTGTTGCTGTCACTACCCATACGTAGCTCTAGTGAGACACGAAGAAGAAATAACAAGGGCGGAACTTTTTGAGGAAAAGAATTCTCCGTCCTCCAGTTGTGATGTATTTAACGGCCTCACCGACCACCGCCTCCTACAACGCTGCCTCTGCTTTTGTCTTTTATGTAAGAGGTACATTATCAATATCTCCTCCACAGTCGCCATGTTTGTTTTTGAGTTTGTTGTTGTTATAAACTTTTGATTCTGGGCTGCCTCTTGGTGGATATATTGGTTAACAATCATGCCAACGTAAAGGAATGGACGTATACACTTTCGTACGTAAAGGGAGCATAAATGGGCCTTTATGGAGACAAATCGCCTTTAGAGCGTGTGCCACATTGCTGCAACGTTGCGGATACACCTTTTCAAAATAAATCCAAACCTGTATGACTGGACCATGTGTGAATTTAATTTGAAAGGACAGACACCACGCTCAGCAGTCAGACAGGAGTCAGGTTAATTTCCAGGGTTATTCCACAGGCTAGTTAATAACAGCAGCGTCAGAAAAGGCTGATTTGAGAACATTTATTTCAGGGTCTGAAAGTCACAAACAAAAAAGTGAGAAGTCGTTCTTAGCAATAGAAAAGTTTGTGTATTTTTGTTCTCCATAAATGTTTGAATTAATCAAGTTGTTAATTTTTTTAAATCATATTCTTTCTCTTTCCGATTCGTTCCTGCTGTGATGTCACCGTGTCACCTCTGTGATTGACAAAGGTTATTACTTCCTGTTTCAGTAACCAGAGTAAAGAGGCGTTCGCTGACTGGGCGAGACACGACGATGCTCAGGACCACTTCTGTGAGCTGGATGGTGAGGATTTACTCTGTCCGTCCAACACTTTGACCTACAGCACCACACCTGAGCAACTAGCGGACAGGTTTACCAGATCCGTGTGGTGGATGTTTCTTCTCTTGTATGATCATCCTGACTTTTAATCTGACACCACAATCACAACATATCTTCCACTTGTACACTGAAATATCAAAATCAAATGTGAAAATCTCCATGAAAATTCACATCAGTTTAGATTTTACAGACCTCATGACTTTCCCTCCGCTGCCACCCTCAGGACGAACATCATATTATCTGCTCCATCAAAGAAAAGCTGAATCATCTGTTCTGTTTAACACTGTCATGGTAGAGGAGAAAGTGTTAATGGGCACAAAATATTCTGGTTTTGCCCTTAATCTGAAAACACAATATTCCCACTAAGCTGTTTACATGAGTAATAAAAAAGAATATTTCACTATTGTTACCATGAACATGCAGCTGTACATTCTCTGATTAAAGTAAAACCACTTTCTTTAAAAGGTCGACGTTGTGATGTTTGTGCACATCCAAAAACCTGCTGACATCCAAGACAGTAGGCGTGTTTCCCTCTGACCAGAAGTGTGAGCTTTTCTTTTGGGCATGCATCTCTACACCACAGCCTAGGGCTGGGCAATAGGGACAGAAATTCATAGCTCGGTATTTATAGGTTGATACACGACATACAGCTCGTTTTTTTTTCTACGAAATGAACTAAATGTTAACAGTTGCAGGTCAAAGCCACATTTGAGATGTCGAATGCAAAACACTCATTTAACACACATTAAACACACATTAAAGATGGCTTAATAGAGACAGTTTCAAACACAAATCAGCTTCACTATAACTCGCAGCATTCACAGACAAACACTTGTCTTTATCTGGACACATTTTCCCCACAAATACAACATGCTAATGTTATTAGCACAAGCCTATGGCATTTTACATTGTATAAATTAGCCTAGCAGCTAGCGAACGTTTCCTCTGCTCATATGAAGCCAGGGACAACAGCAGCATTTAACAAAGGTAACGTTACAAAATTCGGCTCCATTACAGCTCACAAGGTTCACTGACAAAACAACTGTCTGATACTAAACACGTTTTCCAAACAAATACAACATGCTAACGTTATTAGCACAAGCCTATGGCATTTTACATTGTATAAATTAGCCTAGCAGCTGGCAAATGTTTCCTCTGCTCATATGAAGCCAGGATAAATCACACACAAGACTTAAAATGCTATTATTCCAAATTATGGACATTGTGTAACCTTTTTTGCTTCACCACAGCTTTGCGCCGCACCTCCACTCATTTTCTGCTCTTTTCATTAAGTCCACATTACTTTCACTTCCATCTCACCTCGGCACGCACTATGCAGTGTACAATAACGTGCATCCCCAACACTGCAGATTGACTGACAGCTGTCTGTTAACTCCTGCTGTTTGGATCGATCTGGGTCGATCTATATGGAGTAAAAATGACTTATAATCGACATACATTTTAGTGAGGTCCCGTTTTGAGATCATTTTATCACCCAGCCAACATGAAGTCAGTGACTGTGAAAAGTTTACACATCACAATGAGCTCACCTACATCGGTCGATGCTCTCAGTCCATTAAAGTCTGTTTTGTGTGTGTGTGTGTGTGTGTTAGATGAAACCTCTCCTGATGCAGAGTACGTTGATCTGCTGCTAAATCCGGAGCGATTCACTGGATACAAGGGTCCCTCAGCCTGGAGAGTCTGGAACAGCATCTACGAGGAAAACTGCTTCAAGTGAGACACACACACACACACACACACACACACACACACACACACACACTCGAGGGCACTGTGACATTATGATGTTTGTTTATATACGTGTCTAATGAAAAGAAAAGAAAAACAAACACCTTTCTGTCAGTGTGACTCTGATCCTCTCGTGTTTATTGATCACTAATAAAAATCTTTCTTCCTTTGCTGACAGGCCCAGATCAGTGTACCGACCTCTGAACCCTCTGGCTCCGAGCAGAGGTGAGTCAGGAAAAATCAATAACAGTCAAGTTTCAACAAACTAAATCTGAAACTCTGCTTTTTTTTTTTACCTGAAATCAGAAATGTTGTTATGACTAAACAGTCAAACACTGAACGCTTCCATCAGATGTCAGATTCATGATCTTGTTCCTGATTTAATTGCACGTTTTTCCAATTTAAACTGAATTGTATTTCGACAAAGTTCAGGTAGAGCTGCTTGTTTTCAGACAATATTTCATGTTTGTGAACTTGGACTTCTTTTGTTTTTTTGACCTGTTGTTCATCCTCAAAGGACGATACTGAAAAAAGTCTGACCCTCCACCCTAAAACCAGCACCTGAATTTCTGTTCCTCATTGTGTGTCTGATTAGTTATATCTTACTTATGTAAAATAATGGCCCTCTGCTGGTGTCACTTCCATGTGAGTGTGGAACAGTTTAAACTCAGCCCGACCATCGAGGAAGTAAAAGTGAAAACGCAGCAGACTTGTTGACACGTTTTTTTCCTCAGCCTGATAAAAGCCGAGAGATGAAACGGAAGCTTATTACAGATATCTCTAATCTACATCTTTACCCATAATGCCTCACATGAGACAGGAAGTGAAACCCACAACACTGATGTGTCAAGTGGGCGACTAAAACTTGAGACTAAATCAGTCCCATAAAGAAGCTGTTTCAATAATTCACTTATACACTCACAGGCCACTTTATTAGGTACACCCATTCAACTGCTCGTTAACTCAAATATCTAATCAGCCAATCAGGTGACTCATTAACATTTAACATAACATAACAAACCGGAGCTAGCTGGGAGGCTAGCGGAGCGTTAGCCACAGCATGACCGGAGGGAAGCGCAGCCAGTTAGCCTCCGCTAGTCTCTGAGCTAGCCCCGGCTCTCCGTTTGGATCCAACCGGAGCACCGAGCCCTGGTTTGTTATTCAGGTTAAAGTGGGAAGAAGCAGCGGGTTTATCGGGCAGCTGAGTGAAGTGGAGCCTGCGGAGGAAACACCGGGACCGTCTGGATGTAATAGTCCGTGGAGGTGCTGCGGTGCTCGGCTGCACAGATAGGAAACCCCTCGGCTGACAGGATGTACCACTCTCTCACTCCGCTCTCTCTCACGCAGGCGCAGAACGTACGTGCTACTTGGCCGTCGGACGTAGTCCGTGTAGTGTGTTCAAATGCAACTGACACAGGGCGACGTGAGGCGACGTAGACGACGCAGCAGTTGGCTTTCGTCGCCGCTAGTTCTTTGATGTCGGTTTATTGTGTCCGCACCTTAACAGGATAAAATAATGAAGGTCAAAAGGTCAAAGGTCAGCTTGACTGTGACATCATCATGTTTTAACGTCATATCTCAGGAACAGAAGGGGAGACATTTGGTCAGATACTGAATTGGTGACTCTAATCTTGAAACTGTGCTGATTGTATAGATCTTCTGTGTGTGAAGCATCCATGTTTTCACTGACATGGATGGAGACTGTCAGAGACACTGGACTGGTGGGCGGAGTCATACAGCTGCAGGGCGGGACTTCTTGTTCCCTCATAATGTGTAGCCCTAGTTTATACACCTTTTAATTAATTCCTATATTCACCCAGATGATGATGAACCCATCTATACTTAATCTGCCTAGATTTAAAAACCCAATTTAAATGAATCTTTTTCAGTTTCAGATTTGTCCTGTTTTTTAATTCCTGACTTCTAAAAGTAGATTTGAAAACTGCAGCTTCTCTTGAACGCGCTGCTGTTGTCCTGCATCTTTTATATAAGTGTGTTTATCTGTGTTTGTGTGTGTGTGTGTGTTAATGAAGGTGTGTGTGTTTATTAATAGCACAGATCTAACAGAGCTTTGTTCCCTGTCTCTCTTTGTCTTTCCGTGTTCAGGAGACGACGACGGTGAGTAAAACTAAAGTGTCTTCAGGTGAATTTATTTTTAGTCGTGTTGTAAAAACTGATGAAATCTCTTTTCTGATGTTGCTCATGTTGCAGGAGAGGGTTTCTACAAGTGGCTCGAAGGTGAGTGCTTCCTCGTGTTTTTATCTTTTTCCTCTCAAAGGAAACGGTCTGTGACATCCTTCACCGTTCAGCTCACAAACAACTTCAAACTTCCTTTTTAAACCTTTGCTTCCTGGCAGCTCCTGACCTAGAAAAAAAAAGCCGTATCTCGGGTGATGTAAGAGTTTGACAAGTGAGGCACTTTTTCATTTTATTTGGATGAACTGAAGGAAAACGTTAGCTGTCGTTTGTCTGTGTGTGTTTAAAAACAACAGCAGACACTTTGAGTTTAGCTCTCAGTCATTGTTCTTCCCGTGTAAATGAAACTGCAGCTTCTGCTCAAACACGTTTCCTGTCGTCCTCACCAGCCTGCAGCCATCTTATAATTTTGTAACTTTTGAGATTTTGAGTAGAGAATAAGTCTGCTAGTCGCTAGGCTAATTTATACAATGTAAAATGCCATAGGCTTGTGCTAGTAACATTAGCATGTTGTATTTGTGGGGAAAATGTGTCCAGATAAAGACAAGTGTTTGTCTGTGAAAGCATGACATCATCATGTTTTAACGTCATATCTCAGGAACAGAAGGGGAGACATTTGGTCAGATACTGAATTGGTGACTAATCACTGACATGGATGGAGACTGTCAGAGACACTGGACTGGTGGGCGGAGTCATACAACCACAGGGTGGTAATTCTGGTTTTAAAAGTCTGCAAATGTAACTTCCCCTTTCCAGTTCCTGGCACTGCAGGTTAATTTAAGGCTGTTTGAAAATGTTGGTGCTTTTGCAAAGATCCAAAAATCAGCTTCAGATTTTGAGTTGTGATAAAAGACGCTGAAGAAACTGACAGAACTGTGCAGGGTGCAGATTTCTAACAGGCAGAGGGAGACTTGACCCTCGTGGTGTTTGGTATCCGGATCCATTTAAATCAAAATCCACTCACCTCCACTGTAATGAACTGAAGGCAGAAATGTCAGAGACAGACTCCTCTGAATATGGACAAATAAAACCACCTGCATGAAGAGATAATAATAAATAAATTTGGGTGGACTGAACCTTTTGGGTTCCTCAGTTAGTTTGCTCTGCTGAATCAAACATGTCCTCTGCACTACTTCCTCTGTCTGTGTCTTTAGGTTTGTGTTTGGAGAAGAGAGTTTTCTACCGACTCATCTCAGGCCTCCACAGCAGCATCAACATCCACCTGTGTGCCCAGTACCTGCTGGACGGTACGTCAGACTGATCTCACAACAGTTGTTTTTATTAAACTAAAGCTGATTCAGTCTCAAGTCTATAAAACATCAGACCCGGTCACACTGAGCAAAGCAGGGTTTCATTACAGCTTCAGACCACACCAGACTACGTCTCATCTAATGTGACTTCCAACAGTAAAATGAGGAACATCCACCTGCAGAGCCGGAGAGCTGCCGTTTTAGACGTACAGACGTTGTACAGACGGAGATTGCTAAATATGTATTCAAAACCGTTGTTGTAAAAATGACACTAGCCTTTTATTCGCAATTTCTCGTTTAGAGTGGAAGTACTAAACTTGTCCACTAGCTTGCGCGCTTAGCTAGCTGGAAATTGTTGATTAAACACGTTGCCATCTGGTGATACTTTAATTTGGATTCGTGCTAAAATGGATGGTCCGAAGGAACAACACCGTCTGTCCTGAGCAGAGCACGTGAGCAGAGCGGACCGGGTGAAAATTTCCACTCCTTGCTCGCAGACCTGTCACTTTGTGCCGCTTGTCCGCTCGGCTCTGCGCATTCTTCGCTCCGCTCCATTCCATCATAAATTTTATCCCGCTCCACTCGCTCACCACTTCGCTCAAAAAAACTGTGTTGTACTACCCTAACCTGTAATCTTCTATTCACAAATAAAACATGAGCTTGGTGGATTCTCCGGGGAAGCCCTCTCCCCTCTCCCCGCAGTTAGAGACCGTTCTCCAAGGTACCGCTGCTTCTCTTCTCAGTTTCTTTTCTGAAGTACACAGTAAACTACATAGTTTTGAAAGAAAATAGTGGGTGTGCGCAGGTGCAAAGATGCATTCTGGGTGGGGCATGAGCAAGCGGAGCAAAATTTGTGCGAGAGATAAGGCTCTGCACTATCTTTTAAAAAAAAAAAAAAAAAAGCCACTCCTCGCTCAACACAAAATCTTTCCGCTCCGCTCACATGCTCTGGTCTGGAGGACAGGGGCAAATCCCCGGGAAAAAAATATGACAATCATCCTGGCTCTGAACCTCCAAACAGCCTGTAACAAAACCCCACTGACCCAGGTTGTGATCTGCTCCTCTGCTAGACCAACCAGAGGGAGGGCGGGACGTTAGCAGGGTCTGTCGGCTTTCCTCCGGTGTCCAATGTCCCTCTGAACCATCCATTTTAGTATTAACCCCGAACAAAGTATCAACAGACAGCAACATGTTTAATCAACATTTTGAAGTGGAAATACACAACTTTTCAGCTAAGCTAGCTAGCATGTTAATTATGCCAACTAATGCTGGCAGCCAGAAACAAACCACTATGATTCATCGTCCGTGAATTGTCTGATAATTGAAACAGAGAGAATACGCTTTCTTGCGAGGGTCCTAATAAAATCAGCAGTGGCTGAAGTTACTATATTCTGTTGTGGTCAGGGGGTTGATACGCAGATGCTAGCTACCTCTAGTTGAAATGTTAACTACTCCCACTTTTGTGCAGTGATTGGCTGCATTAAAAACTGATGAGTGTTTGACTGACAGGATTGTGAGCCTCTGCAGGTGGATGATATTGGGAAAAATGGCTGGATTTCCATTCCCTCAAAGTCTGGCGCCAGTCATTGCTAGCGTTAAGGACTGTTGCATGGCTGTTGGAAGGTGCGGAGTAAATTGTGAGCAGCCGAATGTGGCGAGTCCAGCCCAGTTGGATGGTTCCTTAATAGTCCTTTGAGTTCCAGTAAAATATCTGGGGACAGAATCCAGTAAGAGCCAGAAAGTGTGAGACAAAATATTCTGTCACTTAACGTGAACTTGAACGGTGAAGACTGTGGACGGCTTTAACTAGATCAGCTGGTGTCGACCGTTAACAGAGCAGAACTGTGTCAAAGACTCTTACCACATGAAACTGGAGATAATTCAAGGCCCAGTTCCCCTTTCCAGGCCTCCCTAATTTCATCAGAAGAGGCTGCCACCAGAAACGTTCACACAGAAACAAAAGTTCCAGAGAGCTGAGAACTGGATAATATTTATCAGAAAAAACTGCCAATGAAATTGAAATAATCTACTTATCCTCCTGTCTCTGAGTTTCAATGTGAGTTGAAAGTTTTACGACAGAATGCATTAAACCGTTGCTGTTGTTTGACTCCTCAGAGGGCTGGGGCCGGTCAGTGTGGGGTCCAAATGTTCAGGAGTTTCGGCGTCGCTTCGACACAGCGGAGACGAAGGGCGAGGGCACGCGGCGGCTGAAGAACCTCTACTTCCTGTACCTGATCGAGCTGCGGGCGCTCTACAAGGTGGCTCCGTACTTTGAGCGAGCATTTGTCAACCTGTACACGGGAAACACGCAGGAGGACGGAGCCACCAAGGACCTGCTGCTGCAGATCTTCAACGAGATCAAGTAAGACGGGCTCGTTTGTAGGTCGACTGAAGTCCAAAGAAACGCTGTACCTGACGGGGAAGTGAAGCTGTTACCTGTTTTCTCTTCAAAGCCAGACTCCATTAAGCAAAGCAGAGATTCAGCATTGTTAAACTCAGGAGCTGCTGGTCTACCACTCAAACACCAAAGTCACACAGTAACACAAACCAGCAGCCTCTGTGTTCTCTGACAGCTGGCGTGTGATGTTTCTTTGTGTTAAAACACAGAAATGTGCTTAAATCATATACGTGATGTTCTGCAGGTCGTTTACAAGTTCAGTCATTATTTTAAGACTAACGGCTCCGCTTGTCTTCCAGAGCTTTCCCCATGCACTTTGATGAGAAGTCCATGTTCGCCGGACACAAAATGGAAGCCAAAACATTAAAGGTGAAACCAAAACCTTTTCCAGTGTGTGTTCGTCCTACACAAGGAGAGAGACGAGTTTGTTTTTGTGGTTTCAAACAGAGCAGGTGCCTTTTTATTCTGGCGCTCTCTTTTTAATGAGCAGTGACGCCTGAAACCAGTTTGATTTATCTGTGTGTTTAACAAAACAGCAGTGTAACCTCACTCCATAACCAGCTCCATTTTCTGCCACATCATATATGAGCTGCTTGAGTGTAAGAGTTCATTTTGCCAGCTGTTTGTATTGTTTAGTCTCAGTTTTGGTCCTGTGTTAAATGTACTTAGCAGTTTTTATCACATGTGGTCAACCTCATCCTGTTTGTAACTCAAGTTTTAGTTGACTCATTTTAGCCTTATCTTAGTCAAAAAAACTATTTTAATTTAAGTTCATGAAAACTGTAACTATTTGAGTTTTGGACAAAGGAAACTAACTTTTTAATTTAAGTCAAGGAAAACTATTTTAGTTTTAGTAAAAATAAAAATATTTCGTCCTTTCTTTTTGTCAGTGAAATTAAAGAGATTTAAGTAACATTTTAATTTTTAAAGTCTTTTTTCGTCAGCAGTATTGTGTGTTGATATGGTCACAGTTGGTGTTTAACGATGTTGGTGTCATCTCGTCATCGTCTTGGTTGTTGACGAACATATTTAATCACAGCTTTCGTTAACGACATCAACACAGCTTTGATACGTGTATGATTTTAAATGATTTCGTGTTGAACAGAAACTCTGAACAGTCTCGTGTTTTGTCCTTCAGGAGGAATTCCGCCTCCATTTTAAAAACATCTCCAGGATCATGGACTGTGTCGGCTGCAGTAAATGTCGACTGTGGGGGAAACTACAGGTGAGCCGCGTTCAGATTAAAGGAGATTAAAGCAGATTAAAGGAGCTGCCATAATACCAGAGCTTTCTAACAGTTTTCCTCCCGCTGTGTTGTGTGCAGACTCAGGGTTTGGGCACAGCTCTGAAGGTCCTCTTCTCTGAGAAGGAGATCCAGAATCTTCCTGAACACAGCCCTTCTAAAGGTTTCCAGCTGACTCGCCAGGAGATCGTGGCCTTACTGAACGGCTTCGGCAGGTACGTTCGATCTTTGGAGACCAGTGACAGCTGCTGACAGAGGCTGTGATAGACAGGAGACAGACACTGTGCTGACTCTCAGTTTAAGGAGTACTTCCACCGCAAAATGACCATTTGTGTGACCTTGAGTTTGTGACGAAAACTTTGATTAAACAGAACCGCATCATCTGCAAAAGCAGAGACGCAATTGACCTATGGCTAAGCCACGCCCCCTCCACTCACTCGGACAAACTATCATCATTCAGTGAGCGGCGCTATGGCAGGTGTCACAGTACACGGCATTTCACAGGAGGCAGTTGATGATTTTTGGAGACATAACGATCAGATGTCATTGAGAAGTAACCAAAAGGGCCTAAACTACGCATTGGAGGGATATATTCATCATTTTATTGTTGAGAAGGTCGATGAAAAGCTTAAATTACAAGCCAGAATTTACAGGTCACAGTGTACGCTTGTGAACCGCATCTGGTTGCCGTCACCATCAAAGACAACAAGTTAAAGTGCCACTGAAGTTAAGGTTTTTGGCTCAGAATATGAGAAAAGGATAACGGCCTTTTTACCATCTTTACCAAGAGTGTCTCTCCGTTAGTTTGGTGCTACAGTATTTACACTGAATCATTCAGCATAACGTTTGCCAACCTTTGTTATCTCTGCCATTACAGATAAGTTAATGAAGCTAAGCTCCAGAAGTTAACGTTAGCTTAACTAGAGCCCTTTGGACAACAGCTAACAATGATGTACCATCACCAAAGTACAAAGCTAGAACAAAATAGGCTAATGAACTCCCAGCAAACAAGGTGATATGATGAACAACGCAGCTAGGAGCTAACGTTAGGCTAACTTTAGCTAACGTTAGCTAGAGATGTTAAAGATAACTTTATATTTCTTTCCAGCAAAGATGACCAAGTCCAGATGATCAGTGCTCTAAATGGACCGGCTCTGTAAAGAACAGGTAGAGCAGCCAGTGTGGGGTTACTGGAGGCGTTTTATTTGAAGAGATAGAAAACAGCATGGGAGACGTACTTGTCAAAAACTACTTTAATATAAAGTGACACATTAAAGTTAGAATTGATTTAATCATCTCCAAGAGTTTCTTTTAAATGAATGTCTGTCAGGTCGCTGTCTATCACCGAATGAAGGATCACCATGGTAACTGAACCATTTACAACATTAGAAACTGGATGTTTGATACAAATAAATTCACCAGCCTTATTTTAAGCCTGCCAACACACATACTGTAATCACCACTTACCACCATAGGTCAAAACATTGTTTTCTAGTTGGAGCCGCGTTTGCCTCGTTTTCAAACTGTATGCTTTGACTAAAATGAACAATGACAGCAATATAGTCCACGATGAGCAGCGCTAAAATCAACCTGCGTAGTTGTCCCTCCATTGTGACATTAGAAAGTGTCACATTTATCTTGCAAGTGTACTCTTCTTCAACGTTTGCTTTACTTCCTGGATTTTTCCCACATGGAAATTCTGACCAATCAAGAGCAGCTTTCTCACACAAGGCATTTGATCTGGTCCTCTTGTAAATGCTGCCGTGAGAACACCAACCAACTCTAGGCAATTATACAACTTTGGAACAACATGAGTCCCTGATTCAGACCAGAGGAGACCACTCTAGGGCTGACAGCAGCCTGAGAGACGTACAAACAGTTTGCAGGTGAAGTATCATTGAAACTTGTTGTTGTTGTTGGCGCCCTCTACTGATCGGCCACCACTGTCTCACCGCTTCTCTCTCTCTGTCTCTGTCTCTCAGGTTGTCCACCAGTATACATCAGCTCCACAGTTTCCGCCTGCTGTTAAAGGACAACAGGTAACAGAAGGTGACGCCTCACCTGGCCAGTAGGCGGCGCCAGCCTCCAGAGAACTGCAACAGTCTAATCCTCGCCCAGAAGAAGGCCTTTTTCATGGACATCAGGATCAGCAGTGAACCCAACAACACCTCACAAACACTCTCTCTTCTCCCATTCATCACCCTCTTCTCTCCCCTCTGTACCTCCTCCTCCTCCTCCTCCTCCTCCTCCATCTGGTAGATCATGAATGTTAACTCTTCTGCCTCCTCTTGCCTACGTCAGAAAAGTCTCCAGGTTTTGAAAACTTCACCTGACGTCTTTTATTCCTCTCTGCTGTAAAACTCGTCGGCCACTCGACAAACCTGTTCGTTTTTTTTTTCTTCTCTCATTTGAATTTTTTTTTTTTTGTTGGTTTTTTTTAGCGGTCGGTCGACGTGTAAAATTGTCAGGTTGTTCGTGACGTTGGGACAAACCTGAAGGAAGTGATCAGACATTTGGGAGGAAGTGACGTAACAGACCAAACAGTGACCAGATGGACTCATGATGCAGATTAGAACTGTGTCCAACAGGAAACGGCACCTTTAATTTCTCCCTTTTCCTGACCCCGCCCTCTGCTGACATCACATCCTGTTGGATTTTACACTAAGTCAGACCTGCGCAGCCCTTCTGTAAGGATGTAGATATGCTTTGTCCTGAGGAGGGACTCAAGTGAGACGGTTTGTCCAGATAAAAGAGCGTCTGAACTGTCAGGACGCAGCTGCCTGTTTCTGTTTGTTTGTTTGTTTGTTTGTTTGTTTCCTCTCCTCTGTCACCTTCTCCTGTTGTTGTTTTTAGAGAAGTTTGTCGCTCACAGCCTGAGGATCTGGACCAATCAGCTCGTGTTTACCATCTCAGGCCGAATTTATGTCAGCATGCTAGAAGGTGTGCGTGTGTGTGTGTGTTGGAAGTTTAGTCAGTGTTTCAGTCGGCTGTTTGTCGTTGACCTGCGTCACCTCAGACGACACAACGATGTCATTTTATGTGGACGAGGCTGCGCTCTTCTTTAAATAAATTCAGTCCAGCTGGACACTTTTTACTTTCCCACAGTAACATTTCAGCGGACACATGAACACAGTGACTGACACAACAGCAATAAAACTAGAGATATCACAAGAATAACCTGATGATGTTACGTACGTCATGAAAGACGACCAGGAAAGATTGGTCCTGGACCAACGTGTAGTCTGTCATGTCTGCCGGCCGTGTCACGGCAAGATTTAATGACTCAGCGCTCTTATCTGACATAGTGACTGTCGGAATGGAAAAAACTGTCGTGTAGTCTGAACCCGATGTTTCCCGTCTGGACGAACAAACAGTAACCAGAGTTTTGATAAATTCACACCTTAGAAGACGTTTTTAAAAAGTGCTTTAGTTCCCGAAAACTCCGCCTGCGTGTGGGCGAGAGGCCGAAACATCGAGGAAAAAATGAGTTAAAAAGATATCTGTGTACGTGTAGACGCAAAAACATCTGTGGATATTTCTGAAAAGATAAAATCAGACTCACATTTAAAAGCTCGGTGATATTTGTGATTGTCTCGTAAAAAATGAAAGAAGCGGTGCAGGAAGTTGGAACACTTTGGTTGTGTGTGTGTGTGTGTGTGTGTGTGTGTGTGTGTATCATCAACAGTTGCAGCTATAAGATAACGGACTACAACTTGATTCCATAGTAAACCTTGATACAGTAGCGGATTTTTGCTTTTTTGCGATAACGAACTAATAAATGTGTTTGTGTGTTTGGATGAGTGGGTCATGTCTCTGTCTGTCTGCCTGTCTGTCTATCTGTCTGTCTGTCTGTCTGTCTAGTTGCTGCCTGAGTATTCTGCTAAAGTGCTGCCTAGTTTTCTCCGGCATGTATTTTTGCTGTGGCCGTGTTGTCTTAAAGCACAACTTTAATGGAGGCAGATTCTGTTAGATTTATTTAAAGAGGGAAAACTAGGAGTCATTAAGTTCTCCTCAGATGAATTATTGCTTTAGTATTTTGTTTCATGCTGTAAATGTAGGTTGTAATGGTGCAGAGATGAGATGAGATTTTTTTAATGGAGCAGGAGGGAGGAGGCGACTTTAGGAGAGTCTCTGAGAAAAGCAACGTCCATCAGCACGCTGCAAAAAATCTCCTCACAGGTTCAGTCTGGTGTTATTCTGTATGTTTCTAACCTCTGTACTGAAGACATGAAACTCTGAAAACACAAATCTATAGTTTTATCAGTAATCTCTTCAAACAGCTGTTCACTGAAGTTTTTATCAAACAGTGACTTTGTTGGGGACTACTACTATGATGATGATGATGATGATGATGAAGATCATTCAGGCTGTAGATACACTCACTGCAGCTGTGACCAGATACGTTCACTGTTGGTTTGAGTCTGAACGTGGGATTTATGGAAAATCAAAGAATATCACCAGACTTGAACTTTAACGAGGCGTTTAACTTTTAGAGAGTGAACTCTTAAAGCGACACAGGACGACATCACGAAGAGAAAACGACATGAAGAAGCAGCCGATTGAATAAAATCAACACGCAACGTCAAACAAGCAAAGGATGTCTTTTAGTGACTGTGCGCTGTGTTCGGGACAGACGGGAAAAGATGCAGCCGCCACTGTTGAATGTATGGAATCCCATTTAAGTCAATATTACATAAATAAATAAATATGGCTATGAAATAAACCCTGAAATAAAAACCTAAATACTTTAATAGCCGCCTTGCTTCAATCACTGAACTCACCCGGCGTATATTTGGGACGGGCCTTGAATTCCTTTCACTCTGTCACTCTGGACGTGAGGGTCCGCTGTGGTGGATTTTTAAAAGTAGGCTTGTTTTTTCAACGCGTTACAGTTAAAACAAAACAAAACAAAAAACATTTATTTTTGCTATAATTGCCACGAGGAAGAAGAAAGTACCAAATAAAAAACAAAAAAATCCATTTCTCTTTTGTCAGTGTGGACATGGTGTTTAATTTACAGTAAAAGAGGCAATAAATATGTGAATTACTGTAAATATAAATATGTAAATGAGTCACTAAGATTCAATGGATAAAAAGGTTTTTATTAAAAAAAAAAAAAATCAGTAAAAAATTTACTGAACAATTGATTGATTTATGAATTTATATTTACACTAATTTATATATTTTTTATTTATTACATCATTTATTTATTTCAGGATGTATTTCATAGTCATATTAATTATTTTGTAGGTATATTTATTTATTTCTTTATTTAATATTGACTTAAATGACATCCAGTGTTAAACAAAAAACTCATTACCCTTTTATTGGCTCACTAAAACACACCAAGTTTAAATTTCTTAAAATGCGACTTTGTATTTCGAGTAACAAGCTGAGGTTTTCTGCATTTAGTTCAGTCGTTAATAAAAATATTATTTATATTCAGAAACAGTCTGAATGTAGTGACGTTCAGAGGAGCTGTATGTTGGGATGTTTTCCTCAGCTGTGGTGAACGCAACTTAAAGTTGTATAGACGACGATGACGTCTGGTCTGTGAGGAGATTTAAAAAAAGAGTCCAGTTTAAATATAGTTTGTTTTGCTCAGCTGTAAAAGAACGAAGTGGACCAAAGAATTTTAAGTTGCCTACATTTTTTTAAATGTGTTTTTGTTTGTTTGTGACGCCCAGGAACTTTGACTTTATCAATGTTACGACGATACGTTGAAGCGTTTTTGAGGTCACAGTATAAATGAAGCTGATGTTTGTGTTTAAAACCTGAAATGGGATAAAAAAAAATATTAAAATTTAACAATAAATAAATAGATAAATAAATTACAATATAAAAAGTTAGTAAAATGTAAAATTCCAGCTTCTGCTTGGCCCGGTCCCGCAGGCTTTTTTTGTTTGTTCTTTCTTTGTTTATGGATCTGGGGGTAAAAATGTTATTGAAATTAAACACCTGGATGGAAGTGGTTTTTATTTCTGTCATATAATCCAAGATTTTGTGAAAATAAGTAAGCGTTTTGGGATTGCCTAAAAAAAACAGGTCAATTTAAAACACAACGAGTCAGATAGATGGTTTCTCAAAATAAAGGAGACGTTCAGTTTGTTATAAAATGTAAATGATTACGGCTCCTTTTAGCTTCCATACATCATCAGAATTAATTTCACTTATTTTTCTTTGTTTCTGTGTGTGGATGTGAAACAGAAATGATACGATGCACAAAGAGTGTGTGTGTGTGTGTGTGTGTGTGTGTGTGTGTGTGTGTGTGTGTGTGTGTGTGTGTGTGTGTGTGCGTGCGCATGCCTTTCTCTGAGCCTTGCATGCCCTCCAGCACCCGTACAGTCCGCTCGTCAGCCTTAAAACGAAATTGTGATTTTGGAAAAAGACACACAAAAAGGAAAAAGCGAAGCTGCTTCACGCTCTCGTCATGTTCGGATCCAAACCTGTACAGTTTTTAAAAAGGCAGCACAGGCTGAAGTTTTCTTTCTTTTGCTTTAAGATCTTTATGAATATATATATATATATATATATATAAATATAGTTGCACCATGTTGATGTGTGTACCTGTTGAGTATATTTATTTGAACAGAGGAATAAATATTTCTGGACATCACTGAACTCTACTGCCTGTTTTTTTTTTTTTTATTTAAATAGATAAGACTTAAAGTGTTTACGCGTTTTATTTTCAGATATTTTTCCCCTGCAAGCCTCGTTTATACTCCCGCGAGACACCGCGGTGCAGGTCAAAGGTCAGCGTTCACAGCAGCGCTCGTAAGGAGGCAGGTTGGAGTGGTGGACAGTTCACGAGAAAACAGACTTTCTCCTGGAGTCACGTGTTTGGATCTGTGCGAACTTTGAGTCTTTTTAAGGTACGTCCTAACGCGTTTCCTTTCCTAAACCTAACTTCCCTAACTTTACATTAATCCTATAACTGTATGTTCAGGACGTAACATTATTCATGGGGCGCAAAATTCGAAGGATACCATACGAACTGTTCTATGAGAATACGTCGATAGTGGATGTTAACGTAGTTCTTTGTACCTTACGACTAAATATCGTTACTCTTCCTCAAGATGACGCTTGGAAGATGCTGGATTTTGGTTACTTAACAACACAACTTAAAACCAATAAAATATTTACATCGTTTGTCGTCAGTACTCTACGTTGAAATTTGGTCACCTGACGTCACAACCTTAGTTTAAACAAAATGTCCAGCCTGTTCTCACTCTGAAGTCGTCAAATCCCGCTGTTTTTTCAGTGATGTCAGTGTCAAACGACGCAAAAGGCCAATTTTTTTGGGAGGTATGATACGCTGTTGGGTTGCGTCAGTATGACAATGGCTGGACGGAACCTATTGTATTACGATACGCCACTGATCAGCTGATGGCACCTGTTGCCACGGTACGATGAGTGACAACATAGTATAACGAGCTTGAAAGTGCCTGTAGGGCCGGCAGGAGGGTCCAAAAGACCCTGGACTTTCACCTGGAAGCCCGGTGTTCGCCTTCTGCATGAACATAAAGCCAAACCATGACGTTTGGAGTCATTTTAAGGCACGTTTCATTTTCCTAAACTCAGCCACAGTAATTTTTCATTATTTAGGTAACTATGTAAAGGACGTAACGTCATTCGTGGGGTGCAAATTTCGTAGGATATCATACGACCTGTTGTGCGTGTATTTTTCGTGGGATATCACTGGAAGCGTTCTATGAGAACATGTTGGTTTGTTTTAATGACAGTTTTATTGAAGTGTTACGTTTTGTGCGGACACGTCACAAACACACGAACCACAAACACAACAAAAAGCTCAACAACGAAACACTGCGATCTCAGTGAGACTCTGTACAAAGAACTTACAAAACCCGCGTCTGTTAGAAATATAGACTTTTTTTTCTGAACATCGTTTCAGAAATGTAAACACTGCAAACAAAGCTCATACTAACAAAAATGTAACGATGGGTTCAAATCATGTTTTCCTTCATTGTTTCTATTTGGACAGTCTGACGGATTTGTTAAGTCAAATTAAAACCCAACATTAAATTACTTGTTAATATGTGGATACTTTGAGGTGAACATCAAAACAACACAGAGGTGTTCAGCTGTCTGGTTACTGATATTTACAGGATATCGATTATGTTGAATCAACACAGTGCGTTATTCAGTGTGACAGTTTCGTCTCTTTACAGTCACGAACCTCAAAAAAATGACTCGAGGAGTTTTTCAAGGATTTTTGAGGGCAGAAAATTAAAAGTTAATTTCACTATTTTTCAACCTGGAACCTGATTTAACATTCGAATTGAACGAGATGAAACAGGCTGTCATGGAACCACTCCAGAAACTCAAACTATTCCCATAAGTGACTTAGAAACAAGAACAGGAAAAATACTGAACGTTCACAACCTAGAGTTTAATTTTAAAACTAGACTTAATGAACCTTTATTAACCGGTCTGATTATCTCTTCAGTCTGATATTTGTGTGGTTGCTCGTTTACAAAACGTCTCCAATTATTGATCAAACAACTGCGAGAAATCTTAAAAATCATCTGGAGTCTGTGTGGTAATGATTATTTGAACTATGGCAGATTAATCGAGTAATCCTCGTTGAAAAACTCCCCAAATGATCAAGAAACATTGTCTAAAACATTCATCACGACATCATCTACATACTGTGGGTCTAAAATACATGGATTCTCTCTGAAGCAGGGTTCATACACGGAGTTAGTCTGGATCACTAGTGATCATACGGCAAGAACACCCACTAATTCTGTTTCAGATGTTTTTTGATAATGTCGGTAACTTTGGTTGTTTTAAAGTTTTTTATTTTCCGCTGTGATTTTGAACGTGCAGTGTCGCAGTGCTCCGTTCTGTCATTCGACGCATACTACCAACAGCACCGATGTCAAACAGTAGATCTTCAGATTACTTTTTCCTGACTGCTGACCATCGTAACGTCACGTTGGGAAATATGTCCAACTAAATAGAGCTGCAGAATATTAACATTTACATGGACTATCAACAGAAATCTACTCAGACGTGGTTTTGCCCGAACAAACTTATCTGTACAAAACTATTAAGACCTTGTAAACAACGTGAGTACGACGCGGCCGTGTAGGAACCCTGCTGAACATTCTGATATTTTCTTTAAATTCTCTACAGTGACTCTACAAACGTTTACGTCAGTGATGATAAGAAACACAATAACTGATCGGTGTCAAAGTGCAGAGTGATGCTATACAGTGAGGGGAGGGATTATGGGTAAGGGTGGAGCTCTCCGGTGGTGGCGGTGGCCGTCAGGCGCTGCTCGTCGCTGTTGGTGTGCACAGTGAAGCTGCTGTGGCGGCTGCCCCAGTCGTAGCAGTCGGAGGAAAGACTGTCGGAGAGACAACAGACGGTCAGTCAGTCACTTTGATATTATCACCATTATTATTATAGTAGTAGTTGTAGTATTATTATTATTTATTATTTTATTATCTATTATTTACATTTCTACATTTATTATTTTCACTATATCTATCATTTATTATTATTATTTTTTATATTATTATTATCTAAGTGTTTACTTGTAAGTGAGCAGTGGTGAAAGTTAATAGACTTTGTTGATTGATGTGTTAATAAGCAGACAGCGTTAGCTAGCTAGCACGCTAGCAATAGTTGAACTTCCACATTAAATTATATGTGGACGTGTCCACAACTATTAATCAAGGACAATAAGACAAATCCGTGTTTGACAAATGTGAGTTTTTACTGTTCGTATGATGATCTATTTTTCACCACATAAATAATTGAGTAATTTAAATTAGCTGAACACACACTCCTCTACTGAGCGCTGAGCTTCCTGGAGTCCGTTTCACAAAGCAGGTTTAGTGAAAACTCAGAGTCTGTTAACCCTGAAATGAGGGAAACTCTGAGTTTTCCGTTTCAAAAAGGGAGGTAACTCAAACCAGAGAAAGAGGGGTAGCTCTAGCCTGTTTCAGAGAGAGAGGTAACTTAAGCTCTCGGTCAGTTACCATAGTAACAGACTCTATGAACCTAACCTGGTCGGGACCAGGTTTTTCTCAATGAACCTCCAGTTTCTCTCTGTTTCCGCCCTCTTTCAGAGCCACACACTCCATCTGATTTCCTCATTCATTCAGTCAGCAGGCGAGTTTTGGCGTAGCCTGGTTCTGCCGTCTGACATTTAAAAAATCATTAAGAAAATCAGAGTCAGTATATTAGAAGTCCATCAGGCACAGTAGGTGGCGACTTTTTTCATTAACATGGCATGTCCTTTTGATAACGATCCCGTGGATGAAGGTGCAGCATTACTGCACAGATAGTTAAATATTCGTCGGGAGATGGTTATCAGACCGCGCATAGATGTTCTAGCATTTCCACACAATTATATTTTTGAGCGGTACCGTTTCACGTCACAGTACCATCATCTACATACACAACCTAATCCGTCCTGACATTTGCAACATTACCAATCGTAGTCATGCTCTCACATCCCAGCAGATATTGTGTGTTGCGCTGCGTTTCTTTGCAAATGGAAGTTTTTTGTGCAATGTCGGAGATGCTGAGCACGTGAGTAAGGCAACTGTGTGCAGGGCGGTCAGAAAAGTGTGCTCGTTTTACGGGCATCTGCCTTCTTTCTGTTGGCTGAGTAGAAGTCTGTGTTAGTTTAAATAGGCTTAATTATTTAACAGAACATGATACAGATGAGAAGACATTGATGTGTGTGAAAACAGCATTATGTTGGGGATAAAACCACTGCACAGTCAAACAGCCACTTAATATTTACTTTACAATGTAAAACATGATCAAAATGAGGCACCCCCATGAGATTATGCCGAGGTCTTACCTGTTTGAACAATGTTTTTATATTTCATCCTAAACTGCTGCCAAATACGTTTCTCCCCCGCGGGATTGCACCTAAATGAAATAAATTAATAGGCTACCATTCAAGCAGTTTTCCCCTGTAATATTGTGATTGCAAAGGACTACATTTAAACTTAATCATTGACCTGAGCAGCAATGTTCTCCCACGCCGTCTCCCTCTCTTTTGCAGCTGCAGCAGTGTTGCACTTCTTTTTGAAAACGTGTGCAAACTCGCCGTATGAGCGCATTAAGATTTCTAATTCTAGCGGGGTGAAAAACGTCCAAGTTGCCATGGTGACTCGTCGAATCGGAGCTCCATTGATGCTGGCTTTTTATAGTCATGGTGCACGCGCTTAACTCCAGGTGAAACTACTCCGAGTTGATTAAACTGATTCAAATCAGCTGTTCTGGAACCGGAAACTCAGAGTTTCCTATCTCAGAGTAGATCAGCTCAGAGTTCAGGATTAGACTCAGAGTTTGTTGAACCTGCTTTGTGAAACGGACCCCTGGTTACAGCCTAAATATCCAGATTATTATTAACTGGAGACAAACTTTTTTTCTACTACAAGTAGATCATAAACTCGTGGATATCAAAATGACTCATTGCAATCGGTTGAGAAAAATAAACATTATGGTGCTTTTTACGTTTTATTTGGTGCTCACAGCGACACCACTACTACACAGACCTTTATTTGTCAAAATGTGTAGCCACACCCAGCTAGTGAAAGAGATTGGGCGTTTGATTTAAGTTTTACGGTAATAAAGTAGACAAGAAATATTGTCTAAATATTGTTCATAGCAGCTTTAACAGAACTGAATTCAGAAACAACACTTCGACAGCGACGTGGTGACGTCAGCGTTCGTACCTCGCTGATGCATTCTGGGGAGGAATGCTCCACGCCAGGTCATCGTCACTGTCGTACCGACGAGGGTTGTCAAAGAAATATCCTCTGGAGGAGAGAACGTGGTTTGGGATCCCAACAGTGCTCTGTGGAGACAAAGAATGCAGGCAGAGGTTCAGCTGTTAAAAATCCAAGAATCAACCTCAGTGTTTGAGTCTGGCTTGAAGAGTAGAGGCAAGTTTCACTTTCAGGTTAAATCTATTTTTTTTGGTGGAAATTTACATGTTTGGAAGCAATGAACGTACGACTGGATAAATGAGACTTGGATTTTACTGCACGAGTTGTTTGAGAGTTTTTAAACTGATGTTTTGATATAGTGTTGTTGTTGTTATATTCAAGGGAGCAGCACCCCCTATTGACAAGGGGTTGAATGACACAGTCTGAAACTAATTGACTATTTTACCATAACTCGTGGGTGAAATGGTAAATGGACCTGTACTTGTATAGCACCTTTCAAGTCCTCCAACTACTCAAAGCATTTTTTACACTATGAGTCACATTCACACATACAATAATAATACAGCGGTGGCTGAGGATACCGTACGAGGTGCCACCTGCCACTCAGTTTTTAACACACTCACACACCGATGAACAGCCATTGGGAGCAATTTGGGGTTCAGTGGGTGTTTCTCAAATTCAAGGAAGGATCCTCAAACAGCCAAATTTCAAGAATGCTACGTCATCAAATCCTGCCAAAGGACTGTTCCAATGTCAAGGATCGCAGCTCAGAAGCCGCACCAAACTGCTGATCCATCTCACGCCAAAAAACAAACAGTTGCAAATATTTCAGAGGTCACCTGACCCCACCAGGAGGACTGACCCTTTCCTGAGGTGGCCGGCGGACCCTGAAGAAGAAGACGACCAGTGAGGTGGGCAGCAGCTCCCAGACGAACAGAATCACCCCGAACACGATGTAACCAGCGTCTCCCAGCGACGACCGCAAGTCCGCCTGGAGAAACACAAAGACAGATTCAAGGTACTTACTTACTTCCATTTTCTGCTCCTTTCTCCTTCCTCTCCTTCACTACGTCTTGAAGGCAAATGCTTTTTACTGCACTATACATACTTCTACTTCAGTAAGGTTTTAAGTGCAGAACTTTTACTTGTAGTGGAGTACTTTCACTGTGTGACATTAGTACTTTTACTTTAGTAAAAGTTCTTAATACTTCTTCAAAGGTTAGGAGTAAAAAAGACACTCTTTAAACTCTTGTGCTCTCTTCAGACTGAGATCATGTAAAAGAACCAATGAACACCTGTGGACAATTTAAAGTCACCTCACCTGGTCTGAGACGTTGTACCAGTCGTAGTCGAAGGAGTTGATGGTCTCAATGTCGGTGAGGGCGAGCACTACTAGGTTGTAACAGGCCCGCGATGCATACAGCAACACCACCATGATGCCGATCAGAGTCACCTGACACACCGATGTCCCCTGCACACACAGGTGTTACTCTGTTATTCCTGTTAATACTGTTTTTTTCATTTCAGGCCTCTGTGATGTCATGATATTAATAAAAAGCTCCTCACAGTCACAGAAACCTTGGAATATTTCATTTCATTCATTTCCATAACCGCTTATCCTGTTAAGGGTCAGGGGGGGTCCAAGGGCCTGTCCCAGCTGACACTGGCTGAAAGGAGAGGTGCATCCTGGACAGGTCGCCAAACTATTACAAGGCTGACACATTCACACCTACGACCAATTTAGAGTCACCAATTAACCTGCGTGTCTTTGGACTGTGGGAGGAAACCGCAGAGCACCTGGAGGAAACCCACGCTGACACAGGGAGAACATGCAAACTCTGCACAGAAGGGTTCCCCCACCCCAGGATTTGGACCAAAAATCCTCCTGTTGTGAGGCAACAATGCTAACCACTGCACCACCATGCCACAGCCTGGAATATCCTGGAGGAAAGTATCAGGGACCTTCACTTATGTGGCCCATGTCAGTGAAGCTGATGAAGACCATGAGATAAGGTTGAAAGCTCAGACACAAAGTAAGTCGCTTTACCTTTGACTCCAGGTAGATGTTGGCCAGCGACATCTTGGCGACCTTGTAGAGGCAGACGGACAGCGAGATGGCGCAGAGGACGAAGAGGCTGTCATTGATTGTGACCCTCACCAGGACGATGGTCTTCACATCAGCGACGGTCATTTTGACCAGCAGGGCACAGACCAGATTAACCACCAGGAAGAGAAGACTGACGCCCAAGAAGACCAGGTACAGAGGAAGTCTGGAGGAGGAGAAGAGACAGGGTGAGAGCTGCTCCGCATGAAGTACCAGCTATAACCTTTAACTGCATTTTAAACAGTCCGAGGAAATACAGTTTAACTTCCACGTTCAGTCCGATTCATGAATAAGTTTTGGAGTGTCATCGTGAACTTGAGTTATTCAGTCAGAATGAGTTGGTTGAAGAAGTTACCTGTACTTGAGCAGTGCAGGTGTGTACTTGGACTTCGCCTTAAAGTAAACCTGTGAGGGGAGAAAAAACAGACTCATTACACACTTAACAGCAGGATCTTTTTCTACTTCTGAATCTCATCTCCAGTTTGTTCAGTGATGCAGGTAGATCTGGGTCCAGATGCATAAACTCTATGTACACACAAAAACCATGGGTATCTACAAAGGAAGAGGCTGTGCGCACCTCAGGCATGCTTCAGACTGGGTGGACACACAGTGTTAGTTGAGATAGCTGCAAGTGAGATGATGATAAGAAGGAGATTAAATACTGAGAGCTGGAAAATAATGGGTCTCATTCATGAAACGTGAGCAGAAGGAATTTATGTGTATCTCTGCATTCACCAATATGTTAGTAGCTCCGATCTTTTTCATCAGTACAAACAAAATCTGTACCTGCTTCTGACTGCTCATAGTGCGTCTGTAAATAAGATTTTGCACATAAATGTTGCTTGTCGTTATCAGAAATTACAGCTTTATTTCGTATTGTGCTCTGTTATGTTCACAATACTCTGAAACAAGGAAGTTAAACATGACAAGATCAGAGATACAACACATTTAGTTAAACTAGTCAGTATTAGCAGATTTAAGCTTTAAATTAAGTTACTTAAAATGTGAGAGTTATTTCTGCAGCCCCAAACTGCACGTCATTTTTGTTTAATTTAATTAGCAGAGACGCAATGTGGGAAACGTAAACACTATTTCAAATTGAGGTTTAGTTTAAGAAGACCTGTGGATGTGGGAAAGCAATTTGTCGTTTGTCTCCACTCACACCGGGCAGCTGGTGAATCTGAATCTGTCAGAGGGTTGAAGGGAGATGGTGTGGTTTTACACCAGACTATCTGAGGAGTCATTCCAACACCACTCTACTTGGTCATAAACCAAAGTATTGGAAATGTTGACCTGATGTTGGCACCAGATGAAAAGTCAGAGTTCTTACAGTTCATCCTGAGGGGAACATGAATGATGAACCACATTTTGTGCAAATCCATCAAATAGTTGATGAGACATTTCACTGAAAAACAAAAATGTGGACCTCATGGTGGCATTAGAGGAAGAGTCAGAGGATTACCAAAGTCAGAGGGATTCATCCTCTGGGAACCCACGAATATCTCTAGAAAAGTTCAGAACAATCCATCCAGTATTTTTTGAGATATTTAAGTTTAGACCAACTAAATGTGACACTTTGTGCTTCTCAAAGTCAAAGAAGGATCTTTAAATGGCTGGATGTCAAAGAAGCTACGTCATCTAATCCCGCCACAGGACTGTTCCAATGTCAAGGATCCTTTGAATTTTACCGAAGACCGAGTCTTTCCTTAAGTGAATTTTCAGGCATGAAGTACCCACAATTCTTTGCGCACAGTTTGCTGTAATTGAAGGTCACCAGACTATCACAGGGCTGACACATAGAGACAGACAACCATTCACACTCACATTCACACCTACGGACAATTTAGAGTCACCAATTAACCTGCGTGTCTTTGGACTGTGGGAGGAAGCTGGAGCACCTGGAGGAAACCCACGCTGACACAGGGAGAACATGTGAAGTCTGCAAGGAAGGGCCCCCCCACCCTGGTTTGAACCAGGAACCCTCTAGCTGTGAGGCGACTTTGTATTTTTTCAAATGTAAAACATTTGAAAAAATAAAAAAAGTATTTCTCAACTGATTTCAATGAGTTGTTTTTATATTCATCAGTGTATGAGCTACGTATTACAAAAAAAAATCAAAAACTTGTAACAGAGTATTTTCCACAGTGTTGTATTAGTACTTTTACTGCAGTAAAGGGTCTGATCACTTTGCCTCGCAGCCAACAGTCTGCAGCTCATCTCATCGATTAATCCCTCCTCTCTGACTGAAGGTGCCCTCATTAAGGAAATAAGACACCGTGATGTTTGGTTGGAAAAGAAAACCCCTGCGTCATCTCAGCTCTCGGGAACAAGTGGTGTAAAGCTGCTGCTAAAGAGGTTTTATTCCTCTTCTGTCTCTATTTTCTGGTCTATTTCTGAATCCACCAGCTGCTGCTGAATGGATGAATGGATGAAGAGGAGAGGCAGCTGCTGCACTGATCACCCCAAAAAAAACCGCAGTCAGTCTCTCGTTATACGAGTCGTCTAACAACAGGATGGTCAACGTTGCATCTTCTCTCGTTTGTTGCCATGTAACTGGAAACAAAGAAACTCAAACTGTCTGAGTGACTGCAGGAGCGGCTGCAACTCAGTGGACGAGGGGGTCGGTCATCACTTGTAGGGATTGATTGATTGATTCTCCCCCTGTCCACAAGTCGAAGTGTTTTATCTCTCAATGTGTGGAGGAAAAATTTCAAAATCGTCTGCTAACTGAGGTTAATCTGAGTCTGTTAACATACTTCATGTGGGTTGAAGTTTTACCAACATAACTTTATGTTACGTATGTTACATGACAGCCAACCATGATTCTTTTCCTAAACCTAACGTACATACCTTTTTAATATCTTAAAACCAGTCTACGTAACTTTATGTTAAGTATCTAACATGGCACTGAACTATGATTCTTTTTCTGAACCTAAATTACGTACCTTTACTTGCCTAATGCTAATCTGCGTTACTTTACTTTCCTGAACCTTACCTTTGTAACTTTAAGGTAAATATGTAACATGATGACACCTAACCATGATTCTTTTCCTATACCTAATGTACGCAACTTTAGTTTCCTAAACCTTACCTACGTAACTTTATGCTAAGTATGTAACATGACACCCATCCATGATTCTTTTCCAAAACCTCATCTACGTAACTTTACTTTCCTAAATCTGATCTACATAACTTTACCTTCGGAAACCAAATTTACGTAACCTTACTTTCCTAAACCTAATCTAAGTAACTGTATTTTCCAAAACCCTAATCTAAGTAACTTTACTTTCCACAACCCTAATCTAAGTAACTTTATTTTCCAAAACCCTATTCTACATAACTTTACTTTCTGAAACCAAATTTACGTAACCTTACTTTCCTACACCTAATCTAAGTAACTTTATTTTCCAAAACCCTAATCTACGTAACTTTACTTTCCGAAACCAAATTTACGTAACCTTACTTTCCTAAACCTAATCTAAGTAACTTTATTTTCCGAAACCCTAATCTATGTAACTTTATTTTCCAAAACCCTAATCTAAGTAACTTTACTTTCCAAAACCAAATTTACGTAACCTTACTTTCCTAAACCTAATCTATGTAACTTTATTTTCCGAAACCCTAATCTAAGTAACTTTACTTTCCAAAACCAAATTTATGTAACTTTACTTTCCTAAACGTACACTACTTAACTTTATTTTCCGAAACCCTAATTTATGTAACTTTACTTTCCTAAACGTAACCTACTTAACTTTACTTTCCAAAACCAAATTCATGTAACTTTACTTTCCTAAATCTAACCTTCATAACTTGAAGATAAGTACTTAAAACGACATCGTCCAACTAGGATTCTTTTCCTGAACTTAACCTATGTAAGTTTATGTTAAGAACATAATATGAAGACGACCAACCATGATTCTTTTCTTAAACTTAACCTACTTAACTAACCTTTGTAACTTTATGTTGAGTAAATAATGCGCTGATGCCCAACCACGATTCTGTTCCTAAAGATTATCTAGTAGACTACGACTTGTAGAAACAACATTGCCTTTAGGTTTCACACAAGACACAAACTGTGGTCTCTTGGATTAAAGTCTTGTTTTGTTAGACACGTCCCTCCAACCCCTCCCCCCTACACAGACTTTCATGCTCTTTATACTACGTCAGTTGTCAGCATCAAGTGTTGTTGCAGATGGATTTCCGTTGGAGTTGGTTTAAAGTCTGGTGGGTCTCATGAAGACACTAAAAGGAGCCTTTAGTGTCAATTTGGCGTGACAAAGCGAGGGTATTTGATGAGCTGGGGATAAGAACGGACTGGTCAACATTGCTGACAGTGATGTTTAGTGTAATGATGGTGTGTTCTCGTAGCACAGTTTCATAATTAGCTGCTGTGACACACCAAAGCGACGTTTCATCAAGGCCTTTATGTGGCTTCTTGTTAATTGCCTGAACCCTGAATTTTCCTTTAAATTTACCTTTAAAAAGCATTAAGGTAAAAATAATACACATTCTGTATCTTTTACATTCAAACCTGAGACTGCTTCATGGCACTTCATCTCATCCAGGCCTCTCACTTCTCTGTGGTCTTGTTTCTGTAGCTATTTTTTATGGGTGTAACTACGTAGCTCCTTCCGCAGGATGATGTCTCTGCTCTTAATCCCACCTACCAGCATAATTGACTTTTTTCCCCAGTTGCTGGAAATAATCGTCAATGAGCACATGACCATTTTTGCATCACTGAACAAATCAGAGGTCTGAAACCAGGCTGGCATGACTGGTTTTTTCATCATTGGAGAAGCATTCCCCTAAATTTCACCCTGACTTATTCATCATTTTTGGAGACTTTAATATCAGGATTAGAATTATGATTACGTTTTGGGGGGGTGGAACAACACTCTGCTGCAAGACTCAAGCTCATATTGATGGACACAGTGATTGATTTAGCAGCGTTTAAGAGGTTGAGGAGTCACTAAGGCTGCTGTCAGCCCTAGAGTGGTCTCCTCTGGTCTGAATCAGGGACTCATGTTGTTCCAAAGTTGTATAATTGCCTAGAGTTGGTTGGTGTTCTCACGGCAGCATTTACAAGAGGACCAGATCAAATGCCTTGTGTGAGAAAGCTGCTCTTGATTGGTCAGAATTTCCATGTGGGAAAAATCCAGGAAGTAAAGCAAACGTTGAAGAAGAGTACACTTGCAAGATAAATGTGACACTTTCTAATGTCACGATGGAGGGACAACTACGCAGGTTGATTTTAGCGCTGCTCATCGTGGACTATATTGCTGTCACTGTTCATTTTAGTCAAAGCATACAGTTTGAAAACGAGGCGCAGCTCCAACTAGAAAACAATGTTTTGATGCATTGGATGTGCTGAATGTGCATATTAAGGCAGTACAGGAGGAGGTGCACATTAATAACAATTAATGCACAAACAACCCGCACTGAGGGGTGAAATGAACTTGAGTTCGATTGAACCGAACCAAACAGGGCAGGTGTGAAAGCAGTCTTAAAGAGCAGGGTTTCACTGCCCTCCCTGGCTGGACTGCTGCATCTCTGGTGGGTGTGGTCAGAGGTGTGCTCTGTTGCACCTGTAACCACACCCACCCGTGATGTCACAGTGTACTGACACACCCTGAAGTACACTTCTACGTCACTGCAGCAAAGAGAGAAGTTAAAGCACTGAAGCTGCTGATAGGTTCTCTTCATGCTACCGGCCTCTGCTCCACCAGTACCAGCAGCAGTGCCCCCTCACCTGTGCGCAGTAGAGGTTCATGAGGCTGAGCGTGAAGAACTGCAGGCAGACGGGGAAGCAGTAGAGCAGCCAGAAGGCGAATGGTCCGAGTGCGTTGGCGGTCACACAGTCTCTGAAGTAGAAGGAGAAGAGGAGGGCGCGCAGGGCGGCCCACAGCAGACACAGGAACAGGAAGGCCGTCTGGTAGCTGAAGCGCTTGTGTCGGTACCGAAGCACCAGCCACAGCTGGGCGTAGACGAAGGCGAACAGCAGCGAGTAGAAGATGGTGTAGGCGATGGTCAGACCCAGCTTCACGTAGGGGGGGATGGCCGGCGTGATGGTGGGAGGAGGAGGGAGGTAGGAGCCGTTACCGGCATGCTGCTGCTCCTGCACCGGGCTCCCCTCCATGGCCTCCCCATTCATCCCCCCTGTGTTCCCCAGGAGTGGGAGGGAGGGCGGGTTAGAGACGGAGCCTCTGCTGTCCGGGTGAAGAAGAAGAAGAAGAAACGTGTCTGAGCTTGTTAGACAGATCCTTCACATCCATCCACTCTCCTCCAGACACACCGTCTGACTCACAGAGAGGAGGAGGAGGAGGAGGAGGAGGAGGAGAGACACCGCCCCTCTTTTTGCCGGTGCCTGGTCGAGAGACATTGGTGGCTGTCGGTCACATGATCACACTCCCCAGCAGGCGATTGGCTGAACAGGAGGAGGGATGCTGCAGAGAGGAGAGGAAGGTGGAGAGATGGATCTGGAAGGAGAGAGAGGTAAACTGGGATCTGTGGTCCCACACACACACACACACACTGTGTCACAGCAGCATCACACGGGCGGCTTCGACTGATACTGGTTTTTAACGGCGAGTATCAGACAGATACTGGTGGATACAGATGAAGGTGTTTTGTGGCAGCAGTTTCTGACTGATGAGATTATTTAGCTGTGGTTTTTTTTTTAGGAAATAGTGTGTTCATTATTATTTTCTTTTTTCTTCATACAAATAAATGAATGAGCGAATGAACTAATGAACAACCATGAATGAATAACAGGATGAATGAATGAAGTAATAAATAAATGGAGAGATGGATAACAGAAAAATTATTAAATGAATAAAAATGAATAAGTGAATAACTAATAAACGTTTGAATAAAGGTGGTTATGATGATTCTGAGTTTTTATTGACTGAATGAAACAAATTAATAACTGGATGTTTGGATGGATGAATTAAGAAATTACTTAATTAACAAAGGGAATTTGTTTTCTGTAACACAGCTTGAAATGAACTGCGATAATCCTCTGATTGCAACAATGACATTCAAATTAAAGAAATTTGGGGAAAAATGTCCCTGCCAAAAATGTTAAATATTCTTGTCAGAAATGCTGAAAAGCCCATTTTCAATAATGCTAAAATGCTAAAGTTTTTTAAAGTCAAAGCTGCTGACAGGTCCCTGTCCAGAGTGCTGAAATGTCAAAAATGTTGAAATGTCCCTGTAAAAATTCTGATATAACCCTGTTAAAAACGCATCCCTGTCAAAAATTTTGATGATAATTATGCACAAATGTCACAAGTAGAGTTGTACCGATACCGATTCCAGTATCGGAAATGCCTCCGATACTGCCTAAAATGCGGTATTGAGTATCGGCGAGTACAGCCTATGACCAATCCGATACCACATCATGCCTCACGTCATTGCGCATATGCACGCTACAGGCAAACAAAACGGAAATGGAGCGGAGTTTAGAAAGCATTCTACTGTAGCCTTTAAAATGTCTTTTTTACCAAATTGTGTGGCTGCACTTTAACCTGTGTCTTGATCTGTGTCAACACTGGATAATAATAACAAAAAGAAGTTTTATGGCATTCATTCTACTATTATGTATTTATTTCTTAATATTTTACATAGAGTTTTAGGAGTTGAGACATACAACAATTCATATCCCATCCATTTTTTTTTACGCACTGGTATCAGATCGGAACTCGGTATCGGCAGATACCTAACGTTCAGGGATCAGAATCGGTATCAGGAAGGAAAAAGTGGTATCAGTACTTCTCTAGTCATAAATGCTGAAATGTCCCAGTCAAACTGTTAAAATATCAATGATAAAAATGCTGAATTGTCAACAATCCTGAAATGTCCCCCTCCAAACTTTAGAAATGTCCCTGTTAAACATGCTGAAATGCATCTGAGCCCCAGTCTTTAAATTTAAAAATTACCCGCAAACTTTCTTTATGGTAACAATATGAAGATTCAGATCTCTGGACATGAATTTACATACATGCAGACGACCATGATAATGTTGAGCAGTTTTGTAGTAAATATAGATGCATCATCATCACCATCATTGTCTCCATCCTGTCAGACTGTATGAATGAACCATCAGTATCGACCCTGATATCAGTCGAACCCTAATATAGACCTCCTCCTCCTCCTCCTCCTCCTCTCTGCAGTTCTTCTTCTCTGCTTTTACATAACAGGAGGTTGTTAGATAATAGAGGATGCTGTGCAGCTCCTCAACACGCTGACGACAGATACACGCTCCATTTTTATCCAGCGCTCTGCTTCTATTTATTCCCTCCATACTGTGAGATGACGTCGGTTTGAATCAGATAGTGAAAGCATTTTAGATTTTGTCATCATGACGATCATTTATAACACCTCTTACTACAGCTTTTAATATGGCCTCTGCAGCCATGTTTTAACATGTCCTAAGATTATATACAGTACTCCTTTATATAGTGTGTTACATTAATTTCTTTATAGGAAATGAAATGACAATAGTAATCAAATTATTTTGTGCCACATTAAATTATGTTATCATATTGTAAAGGCTGTGTAGTTGATGCAGGTTATAGTTTGTATGTGGCCTTCACATTCTGTTATGTAAGGGTAAGTTGTATTGGAAGGTAACTAAGTACATTTACTCAAGTACTGTACTTGAGTTCAGTATTTTTCAACCTGGATCCCATTTTCCCATGTTTTTGTGTCTAAGTGACTAATGGGAACAACAATTTTTGAAATGTATCCGATGCTGATCCTGCAGCTGGCAGTGGTGAAACAGGCTGCAGTGTAACCTCTCAGGGCATTTGTGAAATGTCAATTTACATTGACTGAAAGTGTTTGTTTTTGTCACTGACAGGTTCAGATTGTTATTTTAAGTGTCTGACACAGTATGGAAAGGATCCCTACAGAGATAGACCTTTATGATAAAGAGTAAGATCCTTTTTGTTGAACCAGATACAGCCCCGAAATCACCATCACCAAACCCACCAGACCCCATTTAAATAATCAGTGATTTTAGCATGTGTAGAGGCAGCTTGTTTTCACATCTACTTGTGTTAATTCAACAGTTTATTTCAACCAAACCAGAGTTGGTGTTTGTTGGAACAGTATAAAGATGTACCAAGATGCTTTTGTGAGTTTTATTTTGTTTCTCCCGACTATAAATGAAGTGTGTTTTACAGTGATAAAATTACTGTTTATTTAAATGGAGTCTGGTGTGTTTGGCGATGGCGATTTTGGGGCTGTTCCTGGTTAAACAAAAAGGATATTACTCTTTAACAAATGTCTATCTCTGTAGGGATCATTTCCTAAATGTTGTCAGAGAGTTAAAATAACAATCCGTCAGTGGCAAAAACCCTTTAAGTGGACATAAACTGACGGTGTGAACATGTTACAGTAACGTTAGCCTTACAATGTTTGACCAGACCTCTGGAAACAGTTGACCTGGTAGGTAAAACATATTAGCTAAAGTTAGCTATAGGAATGGTTGATCTAGTAGGTAGTAAAATGTAACCAAAGTTAGCAAACATCAGCAAGTAACGTTAACCAGACAGTGTTTCATCAGATCTCTGGAACAGTTGACTTAGTAGGTAGAAAATATTAGCCAGAATTAGCTTATGTTCGATGGTAACGTTAACGGGATAGTTGACCTAGTAGGTAGCAAAAAGTGGCTTACATTTGCTAACGTCAGCTAGTGATGTTAGCCCCACAGTGTTTCACCATACCTCTGGGAACAGTTGACTTAGTAGGTAGAGAATATTAGTTAAACTAGCTAATATAAGCTGTTAACATTAGCCTGACAGTGTTTCATCAGCACTCTGAATGAGTGAGCTAGTAGGTAGAAAATATTAACTAAACTTAGCTGACATTAGATGGTAATGTCAGCTAATGGAACATTTGAGCTAGTAGGTAGAAAATATTAACTAAACTTAGCTGACATTAGATGGTAATGTCAGCTAATGGAACATTTGAGCTAGTAGGTAGAAAATATTAACTAAACTTAGCTGACATTAGATGGTAATGTCAGCTAATGGAACATTTGAGCTAGTAGGTAGAAAATAGTGGCTAAAGTTAGCTAATGTTGGATGGTAATGTTAGCTAATGCAACATTTGAGAAATGATTAGCTAAAGTTAGGTTACGTTATCAAAGAAAAGACAAAGGAAGGAGGGCAGTGGCGTTCAGAAAGGTAAAAAATGTTAAAAACTGCAGGTGCTCTTTGGTCCTCTGCAAGGAAGCATAATGAGGAAGAAGAAGAAAAGGCGGTCCAAGGCACTCTGGCAATTAAATAGCTTTATTAAACAGGCTAGTTTAAACAGATAAAAATTGCCAACACGTTTCGGCCTGAGTCGGCCTTCGTCAGGGCAAATTTATTAGGTTGTAATGTTTGCTATCGGAACATTTGAGCTAGTAGGTAGAAAATATTAAATAAAGTTAGCTGATGTTAGATGGTAGTGTTAGCAAACTGAACATTTGAGCTAGTAGGTAGAAATAAAGTAGCTAAAGTTAGCTAACGTCAGCTGGTAGCGTTAACCTGACAGCGTTTCATCAGACCTCTGGGAACAGTTGACCTAGTAGGAAGAAATTCTTATCTTAAGTTTGCTGACGTTAGATGGTAATGTTAGCTAATGCAACATTTGAGAAATGATTAGCTAAAGTTATGTTAGGTTGTAATGTTTGCTATTGGAACATTTGAGCTAGTAGGTAGAAAATATTAAAGTTAGCTGATGTTAGATGATAATGTTAGCAAACTGAACATTTGAGCTAGTAGGTAGAAAGTTAGCTAACGTCAGCTGGTAGCATTAGCCTGACAGCGTTTCACCAGACCTCTGGGAACAGTTGACCAAGTAGGAAGAAATTATTATCTAAAGTTGGCTAATGTTAGTTAATGTGACATTAACAGCGCTTTCGTGGAATATTTCATTAGCAACAATTCATTATTTTATCTACAACCATGTTCACCTCATCCTAAGGACAGAGGGATGTCGTATGCTGTAAAGCCCTGTGAGGCAAATTGTGATTTGTGATATTGGGCTTTATAAATAAAATTGAATTGAATTGAATTGAACTTACTTTGTCACAATAAGGAAAATTCATTGGGGAAAAAAAGGCGTTACCTACTTTCTGCACTGTTTGTCGTTATGCCTTTACTCCACTGGGCCTGACTTGTAACTGAGAAAGAAACTAAAACATGACCAGCAGATGGCAGCAAACATAAAGAACGCATAGATTTAAGTTTTTAATGATCTAAATATATATTATGTAAATATACTACTTAAAATAAAAATAAAAATGCAGTTTATTATTTTCTTAACTCTATTCAACAGTTCTAGTTATATTTCATTTCCCCTGTAATCCCGTCTGAATCCAGCCCTCTGCTGGGATCAGGTAATCCTGATATTTTGGGTCAAAGTAATCCTGATTCTAAAACAAACTGGAGGTTTGACCGGATAAAAAACTGGATTGGATTATCTGATTTTTTCTGATCACGTAATCCTGTTTTTTGAACAATTGGATTTCAGGATATGATCCTATCTGATTGGATTAATCCTGCTGGATTACTTTTGAACAAATGGGCCCTGGATGTATTTGTGTAGTGAGACTTTGTGTCCACCAGCTGGCGACAGCATCTAACTCTAAGAAAACCTGATGAACCTCGTTGTCTTCTCAGACCAGTTGTTCAAAACATTTAAACACAGTGACATAAGGAGTACATCCCGTTCCACGTACAAGTATGAAGATGGTATTTACCCAAAATAATCTAAAGAGTAACAGAATCTGAGATGCCTGCATCCAGGTTTACCATAAAATAAACTGTATCACTGTAACTAAATGACGGTGTCTTATCCATTTTTAGTGACAACCAGCATATCAGATTAAAACATGAAAAAAAAACAGAAGGTTAATGGTTTCGTCTTCGGAGGAACAAAAGGTGTAAGGATCTACTTAAAATTTAAATCTTTTGTGATGAAAATCTTCCACAAGACATAAAGTATAAAAACTTCAAGAACAAGACTTCCGCTCTGACTTTTGGACCAAAATAAAAGGCTACACTTCTACAGATGACAGAGACTTAAAACATGAGGCAAAGAATACAAATACGCATCAAATGTTATTTGTGATGTTAACAGTTGTAATGAAAACAGAAAACAAAATAATACAATCACAGTTACAGCTGGAGAACAAAATGCACTCTTGACGTTTCTTTTCCTAAAACTATAGTTAGTGTTGTACATTTGCTCAAGTACTGCACCTAAGAACAATTTTTAAGGGAACTGTGTTTGAGTATTTAGTACAGTATGTGATGCCTGTACTTCACTACATCTCATGGGGAAATATGGTACTTTTTTTAAAGGCTGTAGATACTTAAAAGATTCAGATTAATAATACAAACTATAAATCAACCAGTAAATTATGATGTACTGGATATTAAATTATTATGGATTAAACCACTCAGCTGTATATCAGGTATTTAAAATGAGCTCCACCATCGACAGTTGCAACATTAACACAGGAATGCATCAATTATTAAAATCCATGTTACTTTGAAAGGAGATATTTTGCATGAAATACTTCACTTACACACAATCTCTTGCTTTTATTTTGAAGGCAGGGCTTTTATTTGTAAGGGGCTGTTCCTTACTTATCACTCCCTGAGTTAAAAATGCACGACCCTCCCTCCACCAAAAATTATCTATTAGATTTTTAAAACCTTACCCTTTGAAAAAGGTTAAAAGTGAAAAATTGAAGACAAAATCCTGGAGTGTAAAAAGGCTTCGTTTAATCTTAAATCCAATCAGGTTGAAAAAGTATTTCCTGTTGTAGGGATGAATAAGGTTATGTGTATTAAGGGTTATCATGTCCACCTCATCAGAAACTGGGGAGGGATTAAGAGGAATATTGGATTTCTCTGCAACGCTAACTTTTTAGCACATTAGCTAACGTTAGCTTCCATAGCAAAACAAACAAGTGTGGTCCTCCTTTGTAAGATTGGCTTCCTGTGACATCATCCATCCACTGAGTGAGAGCATACGGGTCGGCCAGTCTGGTCCCGTTGGTCAGTGTTTACTTATTCAAGTAACACTGGCGGTCCCGGAGAGTGAGTGACCTGACATGGTGCGTTGGTAAATTCAGTCTGACGCTCTACACTAAAATGAGAGCCCTGTTGGTGGAAGAAACGCAGCGTTATATTTCTACATGAATGAACCAACGGTTAAGTTAATCACACATTCACTTCGCTTGGCGCTCTGCTGCTCCGTCTGCACAGACAGAGTGTCCAGAGTGCGCTCTGCCACTCTGCGAGTGCGCTGCTCTGTCTCCACAGACAATAGCCCCTTTTACACTGCCAGATTTTTGGCGAATGTTGGGCCGTTTTGCCAGCAAGCTGCGAGCGTTTAGACACGCAGAGCCGGATTGGCGAGTTGATCCGAAGTCCCCCAATTTTCCGCCTTGTAGGGTAGACATATTGGCAGAACCTTTATGGTGTAAAAAGAACGAGGCAGCCTTCCGCAACGGCAGGGGCTGTTGATGACTTGTGGGAGGAGCTGTTGATGACGCCGCACGTGCGACCCACAGGCGGTGGATAAACAGGAAACAGCTGATAGCAGGAATTAGCGAGCAGCTAGTAGCAAGAGGGAAACACAAACCTGACAGACACTGTAAAGATGAGCAACTGGGGAGACAAGGAATTGCGCACCCTCCTTGTCCTCGCAAACGAAGAGGCCCTTAACCGTCAGATGACAGGGACGGTGAAGAACGGGCCGACTTATGAGAGAATCGCCGAAGGACTGACCAGCCGCGGCTTCCCTCCCACGTCACGCGCTGAGCTACACGTTTTGTTACTTGCTCACGGCCGCCATTGCCCCGAAAAAGGCACATTCTGTATAAAGAAAAGTAGGTAGGCAGCATTTTGCTGCACTCCCCGATTTTGTTTTTATACTGCCAATGCTGAAAGAAGACTGATTGGGGCTAAAGTGTCCAGAGTGCGCTCTGCCACTCTGAGAGTGCGGTACTCTGGATAACCCAACGGTACATTCAGACAGAGCTCCGAATTTATGAACGGTCCAGTTTGTGTCAGAGTGCGCTCCCACACTCCCACAGAATGAGTGTTTCTGTACGCACCACTCACATCATCTTCCTCCATCGTCTAAAAAAAAAAAGACAGCACAACTTGCTAACTAGCGCTAGCTAATGTCTGTGGAGAACTGTTTTGCCTCCAGCTAAGCCCTGCCCACCAAAAAAACGCACATTGTTTTCTAACGGTAATTTTAAGAGTATGTAAGTTATACAACCATTTATATTTGTATCCCCTCCCCTGAGCCAAAATAAAAAACAAGTTCCTCCTCAGTGCTCAAAAAATTATTTGACATGCCTCCCCCTTTTTTGCACCACCCGCTCCCCTCTCATAAATAACGAACAGTCCCTAAGTGTTTCACATTTTACAAAGTAAGTGATCAGAATACGTCTTTATTTCCCTGCTGACTGCAGACCTGGCAACAACTATATAAGGTTTATAACTCGAGCTTCAAAGCTACCTAAGTTATGAAAGTCAGTGTTATTTTGAAAAAAGTTGACCGGAAGTCGTGGTGGTTACTCAAACGCCCCCCGGGCAGTTACTCCCGCTGTTCTCCATCCATTCATCCCTCCCCCCGCCTCTCTGTACCCTCAGTTCGCCGCTGTGCGCCGCTGAATCGGCTGTTCGTGTCGCCCGCTGCCCCTCACCTCCTCCCCGGCTGTCCTGAGTGCTGAACACCGCTGGTCTGACGGTGTCTGTGGAGCATTACGGAGAAGATGAGTCCCCGGTCCCGGAGCTGGTTGTGGGTCTGGTCGTGCTTGCTGAGCCTGGGTGTCCTGACCCGGGCTCTGGACCTGGAGGAGCTGTTCGAGTTCGGAGGAGAAGCCGGAGACGAGCAGCTGCTGCCCGGCTCGGACTCCACCGCCGAGCTGGCTCTCAACGGATCTCTGTTCTTCTTCGGCGACACCTTCGACAAAGTTTACGTGAGTTTAACCTCCAGCCGGCGTTTAATGAAAAAGAAAATCAGATTTCACCATGAAGTTCATTCATCAAAGTTTAACCAGAGCTCAGGAGTCAGTGGAAAGTGCAGCAGGAGATCCAGTGAAACTCAGACCTGGTTTCAGCTGTAAAATCACTCCTTACATTTAAAGTTTACAAACTCCAGTAAAAGTCTAAATAACTGAAGTGTTCCGCCAGAGATTCATCAAGTTTGTAAAATCAGATCCAGCGCAAATAAACCAACATTTTAGGAATAAAATAAAATAAAAATCGAACTTAAAATGACTGAAATTCAACTAAGATTCGCAATTAATTTATAACTATAACTTTTTCTCAGTAAATCATCCACACTATGACATATTCAAAAATAACAAGCAGACAAATGTCTGTCAGAAGCTTCAGTTCAGACTGATCTTAAAATGGACCTAAAGTTAGAGGCGGAAATCACCAGAGGCCCCACAGTATATTATTTTCACAATATTTAAGTCACCATATGATTGACAATATGCTGAGAATCGCGACGCATTACACGTTATTACTTTATATCTCGACCCCAAAGTATCTCCCCTAAAGGAAATCTTCAACATCTGTTTTATCTAATAAAAAATAAGATTTTCAGTCTGTTTATTGAACTCCAACCATTTTTATTGCTGCAAAATACATCTAGAAAAACAACTGATTTTTTAATTCTAATAAAAGCTACTAAAATTTGTATTTGCAATACTTATGATATAAATAAATAAACAATCAATACTATGCTGTATTGTTTTTCTCCACTAAAATACTTTTATATATTTATAGAAATATATATTTATTTGTTTGTGACTCAACATAAATGAATAAAGCAGATATTTGTTATTTTTATGTGATAACTAACATGACGACTCACTCATTAAACTAAATCTATACATATTTAAACCGTCTCATATGAAGGTTGAAAAAATAACGTTACTCAGTTTCTGTTTCTCTTAATTTCTTTAAATTAGCAAATATTCAAAGGACCTTTGGTGTTAAACATAAAACACACGTTACATAAATGATCATGTTTATTTGGATTGTTTTTAAGCTTATTATGAGGGTTTGTATTTGGTTAGTTTATGAATCTGTCTCGTCTTCATCCTCATCATTCTTCACTCTCACATTGTAAAGTGATTATATTGAATTATTCACTATTGATCCCGGTGGGTTGTTTACACTTGATGATAAAGTTTTCTGTTCAATCAGCGAGAGACACCTCAGCTCAAACTTCAGATCCTCTCTGAGTTTCACATTTTTTTCACAATGACATCAAAAAACGCTCTTCGTCTCGTCTGATCTTCAGCGTTAACTGATTCATCCTCAGCAGCGTTCGGTGCTTCAGCTGATGTCATGTTTTGGTTCACTCACTTGAACGACACTAACGTCTGTCAGGACTCCGACTCCAGCTCAGTCTTTCACTGCACACTTTGGATTTTAAAGGGATAGTTCAGATTTTTGGAAGTGGGGTTGTATGAGGTACTCATCCATAGTCAGAAGGCCTTTTTACATGTAGATGGCGCTACAGAGTCCCTGCTTTATGCCTCCTTTGCATTTTTACACAGAACCAAACGACGACGGCGTCATTCCCCCCTAGTGTGTGATTTTAGACAGTATGTCTGTACCCTGGAAATCCCAAGTTCTGGTGAGAGCACAATTTGAATTTGCTCAGCGGGTCACTCTGACAGTCAGTAATGATGCTCATTACCCATGCCGTTGTAGCTGAGCTGCACCAATCACATCACACCACAGCGCTGCGACGACGAAGTCCGGAATCAGTCAGTAAACATTGCAAGATGGCTACGGATGAACACCAATTGTTTGAAACAGCTTTGGCCGCTACAATGAACGAGTTAGACTTGGCCTTTTCTCTAAAAGAGGAACAGAAGACGGCGCTCGAGTCTTTCCTTTGCAAGAAGGACGTTTTTGCTGTTTTGCTGACCGGATACGGCAAGAGTCTAATCTGCCAGTTAGCTCCGCTGGTAGCTAAGCTCTGCATACATCACCCCGTGTATTGTTCTGATTGGTCGTAGTGTTATCCAGTTGCGTGCAGTGATATTTACAAATGCATGCTTGGGGCCGCCCCTCAAGTTGGGCCATTTGCATTACTCATAGCCAGACCCTAAATCTTTCTAGATTTGGGTCTGGATTTCCAGGCTAGTATGCCTGCATTGTGGAATCAAAAGAGGCGTGACGGGCTTGATGTGTAAGACAACAGCATCAGCCTCTATGTGACATAGAAAATACACGTCACTTTATAAACAATAACATAACATGTCAATAACAATCATTTAGTGTCCCCGTTATATGGCGGCTCACCTCATCCTCTGCTCGGTGGATAAAGACCTCATTGTTTTCCCAATTTGCCGACATTTTTGACTGCTGTTCCTCTTTGAGTTAGCTACTAACTGCTACTTCTTAAATCTCCAGGCAGTGGGTCACACACAATACACGTCGTCAAAACGCCACACCCGTACCGCCCATGATCCCGACGTTCCAGCTGTCCCTTTTATACAGACACCGATTTGACGCTGTTACCACCTCCACTCCTGGCTCAGAGGGGCGACAACTCTGTCTCCCCAGTTTGCGGACATTTTTGGCCCGGGGACACGGTGGTGCAGTGGTTAGCGTTGTCACCTCATAGCATGAGGGTTCCTGGTTTGAACCCCATGGTGGGGGAGCCCTTCTGTGTGGAGTTTGCATATTCTCCCTGTGTCAGTGTGGGTGGTCTTTGGATGACTCTAAATTGTCCATAGGTGTGAATGTGAGTGTGAATGGTTGGCTGTGTTTATGTGTCAGCCCTGTGATAGTCTGGTGACCTGTCCAGGGTGAACCCTGCCTTTCACCTGATGTCAGGTGAGAGGCTCCACCCCCCCAGCGCCCCCTAACAGGATAATTGTTATTGGAAAATGAAGGGCTGAATGAATGTTTTTTTCCCCCTTTGAGTTAGCTGCTAACTGCTATCAGCTGATTTTTAAATCTCCTAATACATCATCAAATCATCACACCCATGCCGCCCTGTCCCACTTATACAAACATTGATTCAGCCTTGTTACCACCTCCATTCCTGACTCACAGGGATGACAACTCTCTCTGCAATTGAACGGCGAGGCAAAATAATGGCGTGATATTCCTGTCTTGAACAGACAGTGTAAAAGTGGCGAGTGTATTACCTACAGTAGATGGCGGTCAGTATGGCCCCAATTTTGAGAAGTAGTCAGGAATACCGCCACAGAAGCAAAGCAGTGTACTGCTGTGGACGGGGGCAGCAGCAAAACATATTTTAGCCTCCTAAAAACATCAGTATATTATATTTATCAGTATTTATCAATATATAAATAATAGTGAGGTATTTGTATTTCAACTGTGGCTTCAGCTTCTGTCAGTGTCTCAGATGTTTCAGCTGCGAGTCTCTGCAGCGATCACACGCATGATTGATTAGTCTGATAATCATCTCGTCACTTCAGTCTTTAAGTCTGCGCTCTCTGTTTGTTTGTTGACACCTGATAAGGTTTTCTATTGGCTCTTAATCGCCTCCACGCATTGTAAATCTGTTTACAAAATAAGAGTCCTCTGTGTGTGTGTGTGTGTGTGTGTGGTTTCCCTGCAGTCGTAGCTGCCACATTTGGTTTCAGATCCACATCAGTCCTGCTGACGTGTTTGATTTGTGGTGATTGCAGTGACACGTTGAGGTGTTGGTGGTGTGAGCAGACAGGTGGAGCTGCTGCTGGAGGTCTGCTGCTGTTTGTTCAGTTCACTCAGGGAGACGGAGGTGTTGGATTCTCTGTGAATACGTGAACAGAGGCTGGAATGTGAGCCAATTAAAAGCCAACACAGATAAGCCCTTCATCAGGCCGACAAACACACACACACACACTGAATGCATTCCTCAGGTCATGTGACGGCTAATCCAGATTGGAGCATCTACACTTGCTGTGAAACATGTTTCCAACGTGCTGAAGTTTTGTTTCTTATATTAAATTTAAGTTGGTTTGATTGATCTTTAGGAGTGAAAGAAGAAAAGAGTTGAGTGTTAAACGCTTGTGTTACCAAGCGGCTTCATTTACAGTTGTTTTTTGTACTTTGATTAAATGCAAATAAAGTTTTTTGACTTAATGTCACTACAGTAGAATATTAACTAACTGTTCTGCATTGTTTGCTGATTTGGCCCTGTTTAGTCAAAGATCCTTACGTCGAAATGTAAACTAATGGTTCAGCGTTCAGATTTAAGGGGATTTAATGGCGTCTAGCGGTGATTGTAGACTGCAACCAATTGAAACTTCTCCTGGTTAGAAATCCTTCAGTGTTCATTGTTCAGAAGGTTTTTACCGAGAGCTGAATTATCCACGGAGGTCTCTTCCTCTACACAACAAACCGACCGGCTGATTTAAACTGGTAAAAACACTAAATGGAGCACCCCATGTATATATATTATAATATTATTTATAAGTTATATCGCCCAGCCCTACAAGGCCCCGATCACACAGAAAATCATTCTGCAGGTTACAAATCATGAGTCCTCTTGAATGTGGGCGGGGTTGTTGTCACTCACTGCTCCGTCCATTACTCGCTGTATTTCCTCATCAGCGGTGACACAGATGGAAGTCTGCACCTGGTTTATCGTCCACAGAACGAGGCTGCACGCCCACATTTTCACAACAAAATAGAACAGGCTGCAGTGAGAGTCTCTCTCCATGGGATATTTCAAAATAGCAGCTTTGTGCATTTAGTCCTTCTCAGGCAAGCTCAGGGGTTTAGTGTTGCTGTAGCCCACAGGAAGTGAGGATTAGAATATATGACCTTCACATAATCCGCTCCAAATGAATCTATATTTTTAAAGTCATTACTAAAAGTGTGTGTCATATAAAAACTAAAGTGATGGTCAAAGTTGTCACAGTGAAATTTAAGGTGTGCTGATGGATTCACGTCATCAACTCATGCATTGAGTAACATTACAAGTTAACGTTCCACCTTAAAAGTTGCTGGCAGTCGGCCCAGTGAATGAAGTTATTTTTTTCTCTTTCATTTTATAGTTGTAGTTTACTGATGTATGAACAGAGGTTACATAAAACCAGAGTGAGCGTCCTCTACTGACCAATCAGACTGCAGGGTTTCTAGCTCCACCTTTTAGTACCAGATCTGTGTGCTAGGTACCCCAACAGAGGGGGGACCAAACATGGGGACGCTAAGGAACACTTCTGTTGGGACCATCCACAACTTTCACTGTGGAGACGGTAAAAAAGCATCCTGAACTAAACCAGACAACTCGGTGGAAACGCTAAATGGACCAAGGGTCTAGGTATTTGAAGGGTTACTCTTGGTTCCAAAGGTACTGTACCAAAAGTGTTTGCTGGAAACGGGGCTATATTTCACTCAGGAGTTGGTGGAGACCAAAAATGGAGCAAAAAGGGAGAATATCTGCCTGACATTCATCAGGTGACACAAACACAGACTCCCGATGAATCCTCACGCCAATCTGTGACAACTGGAAATAAGTTCCACATATCAGCCCAAAACTTTTCTGTCACCGCCACGTGGCCCAAAAACAAAGTGCAGATGGTGGTGAGGAAACTCAGGGAACATCTTGGGAAACAAAAAACTGCTTGTTAGGATTATTTGGCAGCATCACTCCATCAGTGCACTTCCTGTATCATTTCCTGTAAAGACAAAATGAAGTACAGTAATTTCTTCTATACCCACTGCAAAAAGCATACTGTGAAAATTTGTATTTAAAACAGAACTGGCAAACAACTGAAGGAGTTAAGTAACAAAACGTGCGTCCAGAAAAGACAAGTTCATTAAAGAAATATAAACTTACCAACAGTAGAAACTTGTTTGATGAAGAGTTTTTCTTTCATTAGGGAAGCAGCTGAATCTCGTCGACACCTTGATACATCCACACAGAGTGTTTTTATTCTGTGTCTCAGGCACTTCACCATTTGTCCTCCGTCCTCCTGTTAGAATAACAGCAGACCACACTGAGTCTCTACAGGAAGTCACAGCGACACCACAAAGGTTGGCTTCATGCTCGTTATTTCAGACGCTGCAGGCAGAGTTGGATTAACAGTTAATGTGATTAGGAGTTGAATTCCTCCTGCATGTGTACAGTCAATCAGACCCAAACTGGCCGAGGCGCTCTGAGCATGCTCCACAGTTTCCGCCCCGGGCTTTGACCCGGAAGTCCAATAGCATTAAATGTGTAAGAGAAGAAGAAGCCGGTAACAACATGGAGAAATCTACATCCAGAGCCGTGACTTTTTGGACGGACCAAATGTATAGAGCTGTAAAGTTGTCCACCATGGTAGCAGTTAGCTGCTAGCTAACCGTAGCTAACTTGTTTGTCCATTGTTTGGTCTGTGACGTAATAGGTCAACAGGAAAAAGGTCCAATACTAACAAGCTGAAATCTTGAAATCTCTCCACCTATTGTAGAGGAGTTGCACAGTTATCACTGTTTTTGTGTTGTAACGCCCCTCGTGTTTCTGCACTCAAAGTGCTCAGCGTTTTTGCCGGAGCGCTCTGAACTGTTGAAAAAACTTCAAGTTAAAACCTGTTGCCTGGCAACAATAAAAAGGCGCAGCAAGCTTTTTTTACTAGTGTCATTTTGTTGGGAAAAAAAAGAGAAAGGCAGTGCGGTGTACCTTGCGTTTTTCGTCCTGCTAAACACATTCTGTGTGATCAGAGGCTAATATTTCTATTTCTTAAGTGATTTTAACGAGTCGTTTTTACACTCATGGGTTTTATGATCCTTGTGTTGTTGAGAAAAAAGTTTGTCTTCAGTTAATTCAGTGTTGCTGCAGGTAATTTGAAAGGTTTGAAAGCCTTCTGTCCGCACTCTGCGTTCATTTCATCTGTATTTGTGCACGTTTTCTGAAAGCTTACCAATTACGACAAAATGGAGCAGCAGAGCAGTTCAAGCTAGGGACGCACATTATTGGATTGTTTTTGCTGATAACCGATCTGTAACAACGTATTTCACGGATAACCAAAATCGATACATCCACTTTTCCCTCACCTAATGTTAGTGATCATCAAGTCTCTCCTGTTGTAGAATAACATCATATTATACATGTATACTCATATCGTGACGGCCCACCAGCAGATGGAGACATGAAATACTTTTCAATGTAATATTCATTCGTTGTGCAACATAAGAAAAAGCATGTTGGCCGATTCTGATGACAGTGCATGTTGACGTATCGCTGCCACAGGCTGACGCAGTCGATGCAGCGTGGACTTTACATGTTTGTGGTTTGAATGGCGTTCGTCTAATAACGGAGACTTTCAGTGTAACGTGTCAGACTGACAGCTGTCAGTGTTCGTCTACTGGATTTTCCCACAGTGTGAAGCTCTAATTGGTCGCTGTGCATCCATAAAGACCCCCCCCCCTCTTTAAAGTGTCTGTGACATCCTGTTGGTCCCCAGTAATTATCAGACCCACAGTGACGCTCCTCCAGCTTTCTTTTATACTTCCAAACTTGCATCAGGTTAGAAAACACTCTACAGTTGATTATGTAATAAAATCTCATGGCTCGGCTCCAGCTGCTGCTGCCGGAGAGGCTTTTGCTCCTCGACAGGAAGCGGAGCGTCCTCGTAGAGCTGGCACATCTGGAGCGTATAGACTGGAGACATCTGTCCTCTAAAACCAGATGGCAGCGCTCAGTGTGTTTCCTCCCTCCGCTGTTCTCACAGTGATAATGATGATCTCAGGGATCGGACATGTGTGATGTCAGCGACGTCCTGGCAGGTTTCCACTGAGGAGTACATGTGATCTCACGGCTGCAAGTCCTCAGACTCTGCACATGTTATTACATGTACAAACTGCTCGTTCATTGTATCGTCACTGATTTTATTTCTAAATAAAATCTGCCAGTGAAAAATGTTGCACTCAGTAGTGGAAGGTAACTTTTACTCAAGTACTGTATTTCACCAGCAAACTGACCATTTGTATATCAGTTACTCACAATGTATGACCTTGAATTCTTAAAGAAAGCTTTGTTTTATGTGCATGCCTTCGCTGTGAACTGAAGGCCAGAACACACCGGCCCTTAACAGCACACGTCTAAACAGCCACCCCTATTATTTTCTATGCATAACCCCAGAGCGGCAGCTAGACGTACATCAGTGCTCATAGATGCATCGCCCTGCGACACTTCATGCCACTGTCCTGTGTGCTTCAACGGTTATACTTCTGCGTTGAATCGACGCCGTAGCTACAGAATAGGCTCTGCGTCAACATGGAGCCTACGGAGGTCTGCATCACTGTGACGTGTAGTTACATTTCTGGGGAGGCGCACGTCAGGCTACGGCTTTAAAAAGGGTTGCTGGAGAACTTGTGAGTGAGTGAGGGGGCGGAGCTGTGTGGGGAGTGTGACAGAGGAGAGATGAACACTGGTATGTGTCATGTGATGCAGCTTGACCCGATATCGATATAAACTGTGTCTAAATTTATATCTTGCTTGAAAATATATTGATATATCGTACATAGTCGTTATATCGCCCAGTCCTAATTCTATTATTTAAAGCACTTAGAGTTATACTTGCTGTATGAACCGTGCCATACGAACAAAGGTATTATTATTATTATTATTATTATTATTATTATTATTAGCATCATTAGATGAAACGCAACACTGAAAATGAGACGCAGCATGAATCAAAAAACTTTCATCAAATGTTTAAAAGGTGAATCCATGTTGGGTCAATCTGGAAATCCATCGGTAAAAAAAATAAATATAAAAATAATTTTTTTTTTCTTCCTTTACCTCTGGAGGCACAGCCCGGAGTTTTTCGACTAACCGGAAGTGCAGGGGCCTCACGCCCTTCACTTCCGGCGGTGCCCCCAGGGAATCGCTGTGCTATTTACAAATACTTCAGGTAGAAAACCAGCAGAGTTTAGCTATATATCACATTTTTCACGTCACTATATCACCGTGTAGACTAATCTGATGTTTGTTAAGTCTATAAACACAATGACTGAACAAACGTTACTATTTCTGTGTGCACGTAATTAATATGGTTATTGTAGATTAGCTGGGCTAACCGTTAGCTGTTAACGTTAGCCGTTAGCGTTGTCTATAACCATAGACTGTATAAAAATAAGGTAATAACTCAATAAACGGTCCATGAATAAAATATCTTTTCCAGCGGATATCTTAGTTACAACATGATTGAGCTAGCAAAGCAGTTTTGTGTTGCTATGTGTGGTATTTATTCAGTTATGGGAAATCATGATGTCTAGAAAGCATCAGTGGCTGCAGCTGACAGGGACAGTTAGCAAAGCTAACATCAGGACGTCATCTGTTAAAAGCCTCCCGTTGTCGGATACGACATGAAACTACTCCAGTTAGCTCAATCATGTTGTAACTAAGACATCCGCTGGAAAATTTCTTTTTTTCACGTTGGCGAGACGGCATTACTGGAGCGGTCGCTATGGACGCGGAGCTTGCTGTTTCTGTAGGTACACATTTCCTGGGGACACCTGCATGTCTCGGCCGCGCCCCCTCCATTGTGATTGGCTAAAGCGCAGCATCGTTCAAACTCAAAGCCCCTCCCCCCCTCTGTAGTCGTCTTTCACACAGGGCTGCCGACAGATTCTACAATGTAAATTGCAGAATCTGTCTTGAGAGATTAATGTTGGGTTAACTGTGTGTTTGATGCATCAGATGTGCTCACTCTTGACTGATGTCAGACGTGTTGCCTCTGCTCTCTTAAACCTCCTCTTTACAGAAGCTAAAAGCTTCCTGAACCCGCCGTCATCGTCCTGTTCAACCTGTGAACTTCTGAGAGCTTTGGTAGTCTCGTTAGCTGCTCTGACACTCTGCTCAGACAAAAGACTTCCTGTGATGAAACTTGAGCGTCCTCGGCTCTGCAGGCGTCTCCTCTAAAGTCGGATACCTGCTGGGCGACGCCGGCCTCTCACCCACATGCTGCTGTCATTCATGCGTTTCTGTGGAGGAAGTGTCTGCGTCGGTGCTGGAGCCCTCCCGCCTTTACAGAGGCAGCCGAGCAGAACGGCTCTTATTTCATCTCGCAGCATCTTCTCAAACCCACAGATACTTCTTTCATGTTTTCAGAGTGCTGGCGCTCTGACCTTTGACCTCTCTGCTGCTGGTTGCTTGTAAAGATTGATGTTACCTGCATCCTCTCTGCTCAGGTAGAGTCAGCAGCCCTATTTACACACAGATGGCGCTGCTGCAGAGCCACTATGAAGTCCCTTCTTCACCACATTTGTATTTTTACACAGATCAGAAAGACAGTGCCGCACCAGTGTGTGATTTCAGACAGGATGTTGGCATTGCGGAGACAGAGGAGGTGTGATGGGTGTGTTGTAGAACACAGCAGCATCTGCCTCTACTGTGACATATAACATACGTGTCAGCAGCTCTTTATAAACAATAACAATGACATCACATGTCAATAACAATCATTTAGCGTCTCATTATATGGCGGCTGATCTCGTCCTCTGCTTGGAGGGTAAGGAGCTCCTGGACCTCAGTGTTTTCACTATTTGTGAATATTTTCAGCCGCTGTTCTTCTTCTTTGAGTTAGCTGCTAACTGCTAGTAGCTTTTTTTGAAAATCTTGGTTAATTCGGCCTCCATTTACACAATACAGGAAACAGTAAGATGCCCACTTCCTGTTTACAAACTCTCAGGGCACTAAAATATGTTACTGAAAGCAATTTAGGCAGCAGCAGAATTGTAGTTCATATTTGATCAGTGCTGTGTAGTTTTACAGTTTGGTGCTATACAGCCGCTACAATGTCCCTTCTTTACAACGCATTAGCATTTTCTACACAAAACCAAACAACGGCGACGTCATGCCACTGTAGTGTGTGATTTTGGACAATATGTCGGCATTCTGGAAGCGAAAGTTTCGTGATGTGTAACACAACAGTGTCGGCCAACTCTGTCCTCCCATTCTGTGATTGTACCGTATATACAGCGCGGCAAGGCGGCATAAGGGCGCGATATCCAGTTAAAACAAACAAGCCTCTTGAGGACACCTTGGAAAATGTGATGGATGATTTTAAAGACTAAAAAAATGATTTATCAAAAACAGATGTATTCAGAATGAAAATATTTACTAGCTGCAGTCCTAATATTGTTTATACTTCTTTTCTCTCAAATCACACTGAAACTACATGAAGTGTATTTTTAATAATGAAAAGATCATTCAAAACAGTTTCTTTACACAGTTCGTGTTTTTGAATGAAAAAGAAAATGTAACTCTGTTCATCGACTTTAATCATTTTTATTGCAGCTGAATGTGACACTGTCATAAAACCTGTCAGAAATGCTATACGTATCGATTTTTTTCCCACCCAGTAACTCTAGGTGCAGGAGATGACGTGCATTGTTCCCTTGTTGGTTGAGAGAAATGACCAGCCCTGATTATATTTGAGAATATATGAATAAATGAACAACGTCTTATGTTAACGGAAGACGTTTTTGTGTAAATCAAAGCTGAACTTTGATGTTTTGACCAATCATCCGCTCCGTCACTAAGACGTGGAGTGACGCTGTGTAACCTCCTGCCTCTGATGGACAGAATTCACTTCACGGTCACAGTTCATTGTGTGTCTGTGGTTTTCAGTGTGCGAGGCGGATCTGAGTTAATGAGTTTAAAGAGATTCCTCTGAGTGAAAGGGAAGTCATTGTGTGGAATTCCTGTGGGCTGACAAAGCGAGCAGAGCTGTAGGAGAGTCCAGCCTCTGAGCGTCCAACTGCAGGTCTCACGGTCACTAACGGGACGTGTGCACTCCGTGGTCAAAAGTCCTCAGTCCTGTTTTAATTACCTTCCACAGTTACAAGAAAACCTGCAGCACACACCAAGATGAAGCTGCGAAAACCTTAACAGCACCAAAGACAGTGTGGGTTCAAAGAATGACGTTCACAAGCTGTCCGCGTGACAGAAGGCTGCAGCTGCTGATAGTTTTAGGCATCAGAAAATATAAATAAGGAGGGACTTCATGTATGAATCAGTGATCCACTCTACAGCTGTACTGAAATAATTTAATAAAAAAAAAGTCTGTCATAGCTTGAAGATTCTGCACTCAGCGGCCACTTTATTAGGTACATTACTGTGGACCCTGCCTCTCACCTATTGTCCACTGGTAGAGGCTCCACCCCCCTGTGACCCCGAATGGGATAAGCGGTCATGGAAATCTAATGAATGAATGAATGAATAAATAGTGGTTAGGATTTTTTTCCCATGCGGTGGAAATGGACTTGTATACAAACATACATGACCCACAGGAATAACACTGTAGTTATTAAACCCTCCGTTAACACTTGACCTCCTGTCTTCTGTTCCAGATCAATACGAATGGATTTGTGTCCGTTGTGAAGCCTCCAGCTGAGGGGGACTATCTGGGGAAGATGCCCGCCAGTTTCAAAATGATTGCAGTGTTGCTGGGAGACATGGACAGTGACGGACAGGGGAAGGTCCACTTCAGGTGGGACAGCAGCCCGGAGGTACTGAGTCGAGCCGCCAAGATCATCAAACGAGCTTTCCCCAGAGACGAAGGAGTGGAGCCCAGTGGCATCATCATCGTCACCTGGGAGAACATGAGCGCCCGGGGGACATCTGGACGAGGGGACGGACCGGACACTAAGGTGAGGGGCCGTGTCGGGTTTTTAATAAGCAGACAGAGGATGGGTCGTTTCATATCTCAGGTCTGTGGTTTTATTTTTGCACTGGAGCGTCACACAAATGTCCACCTGCTGTTGGCGCTACAGACGATCTTACATGATCAGCAAAGACAGTAGGATTCATCCTCTGGGACCATGAACGATTGGACAAACTGCATGGATGTCAGTGATTACCAAGATGTTTCAGTCTGGGCCTAAAAAACTAACTAAGGCTCTTTTATTCTCCCTTTACTTACAAAAATAGATAGGTCTGTTTCAAATGTTGTAAACGTCAGTCCTGTCTTTGATGCGTTCTGTACGATGGCGTAGATACAGCCAATAGATGGCACAAGAGGATGGAGTCAGATGTGTCAGACAGCAACAAACAAGGCGACGACACTGTTGTCAGTTTCTGTGTAAAAATCATGAAACAAATTTTTGATTATCGTGCAGCTACAGCCTTTAGTAACGACCGCAGAGTTACATCAACTCCGTTTGACACAGTTTCACCAAACTGACTTCATAAATAAAAGATAAATGAGAGGGCTGTTGTAGTAGACTGTTCAGGTGAGTCAGTGTGCGATATAAGAAATGTTGAGGAGTTTAAACACTTCAGCTGTTCTATTTATAGGTTCTTTGGATGAGACTTAAACAGTGTAAAGGATAATTTTGTTGAAATGTATGTGACCACACGCCTCCGTGGTTCCTCTTGTAATTACCACTTTGAACACCATAATAGCCGGAGTCGGCGCTTCATATGAAGCAGTAAAACAAACAATGCAGACAAAGATGAAGAATTACTGGTGGGGATTTAAAAATAGATTTGGTCTTTTAATACTTTTGATTGTGCGAGCGTGTCCAGCAGCTCAAAAAGTCAAAAATGACCCTCTGTGTTTTATCCCAGATGCCTTTTACACCTCATGTTGGAGGCTTATCAGCTGACATTAATCCTCAGCGCCTCACTTTCAAACAAGTAAATATACAGCTTAAGTTCTGAATGTTCCCTTTTGTTTTTATTTCAGTGGCACTGCCATTTGCAAAGGGAACAAACTGAAGCAGCACCTCATTTTGCTTCTGCCTCAAAAATCGGCCTGTCATGATAATGTCTTTTATTCGACGATATACTGTGCCAGAAATAGGTGCTACAAATGATATTATTGTCATTTTGGGTCCATTTTATGCAGTGAAGCCGAGTTAGGACATGCAGTAATAGGACGTGAATGTTAGTAAATGAAGACCCAACTTTTCAGAAACTAAGGAGAGAGAGAGAATAGCTTATAGGGGGGTCCTCCGGCAGACTAGGCCTAAGTCAGCCTAACTAGGGGCTGGTACAGGGCAAGCCTGAGCCAGCCCTAACTATAAGCTTTATTAAAGAGGAAAGTCTTAAGTCTAGTCTTAAATGTGGAGACGGTGTCTGCCTCCCGGACCGCAACAGGAAGATGATTCCACAGGAGAGGAGCCTGATAGCTGAAGGCTCTGGCTCCTGATCTACTTTTGGAGACTTTAGGGACCACGAGTAACCCTGCGTTCTCAGAGCGCAGTGTTCTGGTGGGATAATATGGCACTATGAGCTCTCTAAGATATGACGGAGCTTGACCATTTAGAGCTTTATAAGTTAACAGTAGGATTTTAAATTCAATTCTGGATTTTACAGGGAGCCAGTGCAGAGAAGCTCAAACAGGAGAAACATGATCTCGTTTTTTAGTTCCTGTTAGTACACGTGCGGTTTTAAAGACTTATTAGAGCTGCCTGATAATAGAGAGTTACAGTAATCCAGCCTAGAGGTAACAAAAGCGTGGACCAATTTTTCTGCATCTTTTCGGGACAGGATAGGCCTAATTTTCGCAACATTACACAGATGAAAGAACACAGTCCGTGAGGTTTCTTTTTTGTGAGATTTAAAACACAAATCTTGATCAAATATTACTCCGAGGTTTCTTATGGTAGTGCTAGAGGCCAGAGCAATGCCATCTAGAGAAACTATGTCATCAGACAAAGAATTTCTGAGGTGTTTGGGGCTAAGAACAGTCTTATGTAAACAAACACATGTGAACAGAACAGGCAATAGTGAGGTCAGCAAAATGTACGAGGTCGTGTCCATGATTATCATACATTAAGTCTATAATTATCATGACAGTCCTGCTCAATATGCCCCATTCGTCATTATAACGTACAGGTTCCACAGGTGGTTGTGCTGTCATGTTCCCTCCCAGTGCTTTCCTCCACATCAACTGTTCACTGTCCTCCACACAGGTTTTCCTAACTGGTCAATAATCCTTTGAAACGTGTTTGGCCAGTGAGAACTCCCAGATTACGCTGTGGTCCAAAACTTCCTGCTTAACGTCATCTCCTTTGTTCTTACAGAGAAACACTTTCCAGCTGGTTTTGGTCACCATGGCGTCGTCCTCCTGCGCCATCCTCCTGTACCCCCAAGGCGGCCTGCAGTTTCTCTCCACATCAATAGGGGGCAAGAGTAAGGTCCTGGAGGCCGGCTTCAATGAAGGCATGGTGGCTGGCTGGTTCAGCTCCTCACAGGGAACGTACTTCCGCAGCACCACTGATGAAGAGACCTCCATCAGGGAACTTACTGAGTATGAAACTGATGTCTTTGTGCTTGAATATAAAAGAAACAAAGTGATTTATGTGTCAGGACACTGAACTTTGACACGATGACTCTGTGGGAAAGTTTTTGCGTGCAGAAATTATGAATAAGAGAAAACATCACTCAAATAAAAGCATAAATCAAGTGTCTTTTGATGTAGACGCATTTTTCTTCCTTTATCCATCCAGGAAGACAAACTCAGGACGTAACGGTGTTTGGGTGTACGAGATCGGCTCCTCGCCATTCTTTTTCGCCATTACGCCAGGGCTGGTTACCAGTCTACCTGAGGAGGAGAATGCCACAGAACCTCCTGTGACCATGTTGCCAGGTCAACCTGAGGAACCCCAGCTGGTACCGGAAGAAAAGGACGAGTTCCCAACTGAGACTCCCAATGAGTACCAACCCAGTTACCCAGAAGCTGAGACCGTCACACCAGGGTTTATCGAATTGGAGACCGAAGAACCAGACTACCCAGAATACCCTGAATCTGAGACTGTCACGCCAACCTACACCAACCCTGAGAGGGCTCAACCGAGGTACCCAGACCCATCAGAGCCGAGATACCCTGACCAAATAAAGACAGGATACCCAGTCTCTGAGCCTTTGCAACCAAGATACACCGTCCCTGAACCCACTGAGCCTAGGTACTCTCCAGTTGAGCCAAGGTACCCTGATCCAGCCCAACCATACTCTCCAGTTGAGCCAAGGTACCCTGATCCAGCCCAACCATACTCTCCAGTCGAGCCAAGGTACCCTGATCCTGCCCAACCATACTCTCCAGTCGAGCCAAGGTACCCTGATCCTGCCCAACCGCGGTACACCAACCGCGAACCAGTCCAACCAGTGCCGCCCCATTCCAGGCCCCAGCAACCACAAATCGTTGTGGTAGACGAAGATCTCGATGTGAATGGTAAATCAGAACAGCTTGAAACTTTTGTGTTCCAAGATTCAGAACAGAATGTTTCATTGTGTCATTGAAACTTATCGGTTTCATCCTTTGGTTGTTTTCACAGTGTTTGCGTACAATTCTGAGACGTGCGCCCACAACAGCCACAAATGCGCAGCTTTCGCTGACTGCCGGGATTACAGCAAGGGGTACTGCTGCCATTGCAGGCCTGGTTACTACGGTAACGGAAAGGACTGTGTTGCAGAAGGTGAGAAGCATTTTCGATGATACCCAAACTGTTTAATGAGGCAAGTTTTCTTGGACTTATATAAAGAATGATAAAAAGACAGATCGGATCTGTAAAGCATTTTGCAAAACTACAGTTTTCCTCACTGTCCTTATATGAGGTATATATATATATATATATATATATATATATATGTATCCTTATATGTGTGATATATACTTCTGCGTCGAATCAGTGCCGTACCCTACGCCTTAGCCTGATGTTCACCTCCCCAAAAATGTAACTACACGTCACAGTGACGCAGACCTCCTGTCTGTCTCTGTAAGCTGTAACCATTTCCCTCAGTGGAAACACAGCTTTGATTTACTTTAACTTAGAAGTCTAAGAGTGAGTGTTCTGGTGTGTTCTGGCTCTCATGGTTCTCTTTTTAGATCAGTTCAAACAATGTTCTCCCCTAGCTGTCTGTAAGGTGTCCAATTTTTAAGCGTAAATCAAACCTTTCTTGTTTTTCCAGGAAAACCACAGAGGATGAACGGAAAAGTGAACGGTCGAGTGTTCGTGGGGAACTCCCCCCGGCCTGAGGAGCTCAGTAACAACGACTTGCACTCGTATGTGGTACCCAATGATGGACGGGCCTACGTGGCCATCAGCAACATTTCTGACGGCCTGGGACCCTCCCTGCTGCCGCTGTCCTCCCTGGGGGGAATCATCGGCTGGGCCTTTGCCCTGGAGCAGCCCGGCTACAAGAACGGCTTCAGTCTCATTGGTGAGGGAGACGAGTTGCGTAGTTTGGTGCCAGATGGTCGATTTTTAACCACCAGTAGTTCTCACTGTGTTCACAGTCATTTGGATGATCTATGTAGATGCTGAAATGCTTAAAAGTTGATGATGACGCTCCAGTGACTCCGGCGTCAATCTGGTTGTTAAACCTTGCAGGACTGTGTTCAGACATGTCTTCTTACTCGTCCCCGCAGGTGGCGTGTTTTCCCGGCGGGCCGAGGTGTTCTTCCAGCCTGGTGATGAGCGTCTGACCATCACGCAGCAGTTTAAAGGAATTGACGAACACGACCATCTGGTGGTTAGCACCGAACTGGAGGGACGTCTGCCCACCATACCGCTGGGATCCTCTGTCCAGATCAACCCATACAAGGAGATCTACCAGTACGACAGAAACTGTAAGGACCATTACCGACTAAAGCAGTAAGACGATGTGGCGCGCTTACTGATTATGGCTTGTTACGTAGACGGTCCCCTCAACTGAAAACAGGAAGCGAGTCAAATTACTGAGGACTGAATCTGCTGAATTTACACTCCTCCTGTTTTCTTTCTTTCTGCTTCTCCTCCTCTCAGTGATCACTTCCTCCTCCAACCGAGAGTACACCATCACCTCCCCTAATGGCGAAGTGCAGACCAGAACCTACCAGTGGCGTCAGACTGTCTCCTTCCAGAGCTGCCCGCATGATGAGGCCAGCGGGGCGACACCGTCCACCCAGCAGCTCAGCGTGGACCAGATCTTTGTGATGTACGATTCCACCAACCATCTGATCCGCTACGCCATGAGCAACAGAATCGGCTCCATCCACAGTGAGTTCTGACGCCTCAAGATGTTTGGTCGAATTCTCTGTTGGGACAAACATCTACTTGGACTCAAGAATAAACTAATTAGATTTTGGTGGTCGAAAGTCAAAGTCACCATGATCTTGTGTCCATCTCATCCTTGTGAATATGACATCTCAAGAACAGATTTAGGGAATTCCCTTATTTGTGACACAAATATACTCAAGAATGATGAAGGCCAAAGGTCAGTTTGACCTCACAAAATAGGTTTTTTGTCAAGAACTCATACACTAATTATGACAAAACTTGACACAAAAAGGATAAAATAATGAAGGTCAAAAGGTCAAAGGTCAGCTTGACTGTGACATCATCATGTTTTAACGTCATATCTCAGGAACAGAAGGGGAGACATTTGGTCAGATACTGAATTGGTGACTCTAATCTTGAAACTGTGCTGATTGTATAGATCTTCTGTGTGTGAAGCATCCATGTTTTCACTGACATGGATGGAGACTGTCAGAGACACTGGACTGGTGGGCGGAGTCACACAACCACAGGGTGGACTGGTGGGTGGAGTCATACAACCACAGGGTGGACTGGTGGGCGGAGTCATACAACCACAGGGTGGACTGGTGGGCGGAGTCATACAGCTGCAGAGTGATAATTCTAGTTTAGAGATTTAGAGCAAGTTTATTGTAAATCTTCCTTTTCTGTGTCGTCTTGAATCAACTTTTCAATTGGACATAATAAAACAGATTTATAGAAACATCAAAACCTGATAAGAACTGAGACAGATGTGTCTTGCTGAACGTGACGTTGACTTCACTACAGTGTGATAAGCGTTTTCAGAAGTGCATGTTCACAAATGAGGGCAGTGCAGGTTGACTCCAGGTTGTCCGATCGTTCAGGTCTTTGCAGAAGTCTCTGTCTCCTGGCCGTCTGTCGGGGACAGTCAAAGGACAAACGTGTGTTATTACCCGCAGGAATGCGCTGAAACACGCCTCCGACAGTTTAGTGTTTGCAGTGGAACATCAGAGGAAGACAAACAGTAATCTGAGCCTGGCTGTATTTCCTCAGCTGCAACCAGAGAGGCTGTGAGAGCATTGGCAGGGGGTGAAGGTCAACGAGATACCAACCTCCAGGCCGCTGCAGGAGGGGCGCGGGGGAGGGGAGGGGCGTCTTTGTAAGAAAAAAAGGGGGGTTAAAGGTAAAAGTGCAGGTGGGGGCTGCTGATGGGATGCTCGGAGGGGGTGGGGGGGTTCAGAGTTAACCAAGCAAACACAACTCAGCCGGGGTTTGTTGGCAGAAACAGAACATCTGCGCCGTGTTTCCTGTGAGGAGGTGAAGGTCTGATGGGAACGAGAGGACACAGACTCAGTGGTCGCTACACTGGGGAGTCATTCTGCTCTCCTTTAATCTATAAACCATTACAGTCATTTATTAAACGAAACATGTGAAACATTCTCTGCTTCCAGTTGCTCAGATGAGACATTGAGCTGCTGATCTCGGTTTCATGTCACTGTGAGCTGAAGACGAAGAGCAAGAGTTCTGCCGCGCATGTGGTAACAATAGGGTAAAGCTTTTTGTGTTGGGTAAGGGGCACCTGTTAGCTCATGTAGAGCGGGTACCCCGTGTAAAAAGGCTACGTCCTTGCCACGGCAGTCGCGGGCTATAGACCCTTTTTGTGTTTGTAAACAGTGATGACGTATTTTGTGGGTTGAGCTGAACTGGTGGCAGAAAGGGAGAGTAGTGGTGTCGGTGTGAGCGCTAATAATTTGGTAAAACCACTATAACCTTCATATTTCTCAACCGTTGCAATGAGTCGTTTTTATATCCATACGTGTAGTAGAAAAAATGTTTTGTCTCCAGTTAATTAGAATCTCCATATTTAGGCTGTAATCGCTGCTGGTCAGTGCTCAGTAGAGGAGTGTGTGTTTGGCTTATTTAAATTACTTAATTATTTACGATTCATAAGAATTGTAAAAACTCATTTGTCAAACATGGACTTGTCTTATTGTCCCTGAATAGTTGTGGAGACGTTCACATATAATTTAATTCAGATTCAGATTCAGATTCAGAATACTTTATTAATCCCCGGGGGGAAATTGTTTAAATGTGGAAGCACAACCTATCAACGTGCTAGCACGCTAGCTAGCTAACGCTGTCTGCTCATTAACACCTTGATCATAACAAAGTATATTAACTTTAACCACTGCTCACTTTAAGGACACCGCAAGAAAACACATTTTGAGTTTATGTTAACTTAAAGCCTGTAATGTGTGTTTAGATCCCATCTGCATCCAGGCAGAGAAAATGAAAGGCTTGCTAACATTAGCGATGTAGCTAACGTAGCTAGCGTGCTACCTTTAGCTGATCGCTGACAGCTAGAAACAAACAATGATCTATCATCTGTTTATTAATCTAAACAAAGAACATGTTTTCTTGTGGTGTCCTTTCTAAAATGAGCAGTTTCTATATTCTGTTCTGATCAAGGAGTTAATAAACAGACAGCGTTAGCTAGCTAATTAAAAAGTTGTCTGTTACTTCCACATTAAACTATATTATATGTGGAGTTTTTACAGTTCCTTATGATGATGAATTATCTTTCACCACATCAGTAAGTTCATGTAAACTTTATACTCTACTATGGCGTCCTCTGCGATAGTTTTTTTTTAAAAATGAAGGTTATCTTTTTTGTATTCCTGCTCTGACATCCAACGGCACAAGAGACGATTTTAATTTCGGGTATGTCGACTGTTTATCTCTGATCGTTGTCCGCTGTTTTTCTGCCACCAGTATGTGCACCGCTGCAACTGCTGTGACGTAACTGTGACGCAATTATTTGCTTCAATCACTGAACTCAACGGGCCTGTATTTGGGACAGGCCTTTAAATCCTTCCACACAAAACTGTTTGTCAGCAAAGATGGGAAATACGATTAAATTGTTTATTTGAACCAGTATGAATATTACTTGTATAAAAATTAAGCTTCAAATAACATCAATTATGTGTTATGTTATGGCAACTGTTTCACGGCACCCGGCATACCGACACAACAAATCTTTATCCTGTTAAAACAGTATTTATAATTTTGATTAATTTTTATAAAAACTTTTGATCCTTTTGATCAGTGGACCCTGGCAGACTAAACTAACATAAATAACTTAGAGGGTAATCGAGGAACAGACACATATACTGACATTATGACAGATTCAGAGGAACGTAGTCACCACTTGTTTTTTCATGATGCATGTAAATTTGAATGAATTACGTCTTCTCTGGTGGTCATGGTTTTAGTAAAATGAACCAAGCTAACGATATGTAGCACCTCTATGTACGATTGAATCAGCTAACTGATGTTAGCTGGAGTGGGTAGTTAACAATCTGTTTTTTTACATTGAAAAAACTTCTATAAAAATGAACTGCACGGCAACCAGTCCAGGCCTCTGATTGAGACAGGCCTTTATTTGTCAAATGTGTAACCACACCAGGCTAGTAAACGGGACTGGGCGTTTGGGACTAGACTTTTAACCGAAGTTTTACGGTAATTCCAACTCCGGCCCTTTCATACCAGACTTTCTTCTCTAGTAAAGGCAATAATGCCCAGACTTAAAAATAAATTACAACTGGCCGCTGTCAGTCCAACAACCAGGGATCACCAATGTATGCATGCAGGTCTGTGTCAGTGTGCCAGTAGTTCAGTAGTTCATTCAGTAGTTTAGGCTAGGAAATGGATTCGTGCGTTGAGGTGTTCAACAAATTCTTTTATTTTTTAGTATAGAAAAAAATGAACACGCAAAAAGTGATTGTAGGAAATATTCTTACACGTATGCAGAGTTTGGCAGTAACACATTACAGTAATGAGTAGTGTAGCTACTCACTAATAAAATTCAAAGGTATGTTTGGAGAAAAAGGGGACACCTGTCCAACTGTTAAACATGGGAATGGATGGATTGTGCTTTGGGCTTGTGTTGCAGCCAGTGGCACGGGAAACATTTCACAGGTAGAGGGAAGAACGGATTCAGTTAAATTCCAGACATCGCAGCTGACCATTCTGGGTGCCCAAACTTTTGCTTCAAGCCCTTTTCATTTTTTGTTATTTTGAAACTGTCAAAGATTGAAATTAAAAAAATATCTCACTTAAAATACTGAAGAAATGATTTATCTTTAACTTCACGTGTTTTGGAGATCAGTTTATCTTCTACTGAATTAACTACTCACAGTAAACAAAATTTTGACCAGGTGTGCCCAAACTTTTGCATGCCACTGTATTCTGGCTACTTCCTGTTTCAAAATTTAAAGCCCTTGTTTCAAATTAAAAGCCCTGTAGCGTTTTGTACGTGGTCCAGCCCTCTATTAGGTCTTGATCAAGTCTTGTTTTATCTTACAGGTGGTCTTCCGGAGCAGAACCCGTGTTTCACCGGCAGACACGGCTGTGACAACAACGCCATGTGCCGACCAGGTGACGGCCTCCAGTTCACCTGCGAATGTTCTACTGGTTTCACTGGAGACGGACGCTACTGTCAAGGTAAAACGACGTCTGCATGTTCACACCTCAGACAAACACATACAGACAACATCTTGATGGAAGCTGTTGAGTAATAATTTCCTGAACAACTACACAAACAATAAAAGGAACAATATGCAGCGACGGTGAATATGAAAATACCAAAAGAAAAGAACATACAGGAAACCAAACGTGGGAATGTTTACAGAAGTCCTGCCTTTTCTTTAAAATAAATACATACATATGACAATCTATATAAAAGCAAATGAACAATTACAACACACTCACACACACGTATACAAAAATAATTTCAGTCTTAACAAATTCCCTCAAGAACGTCTTGAGGGAATTTGTTAAGATTTGGCACAAATATTCATTTGGACTGATTAGACTTTGGTGGTCAAAGGTTGAAGGTCAAGGTTGCTGTGATCTTACATCCATCTCATTCTTGTGAACGTGATATCTCAAGAGCACCTCAAGGGAATTTCTTTTAATTTGACACAAACGTCCACTTGGACTGAAGAATAAACTGATTAGAATTTTGTTGCTGAAGGTCAAAGGTCAGTGTGACCAAGAATCCATACACTAATTGTGACAAAACTTAGACACAAATGTCTAACAGGATAAAATAATGAAGTGATGATAGTTTATATCCAAAAGGTCAAAGGTCAGCTTCACTGTGACATCATCATGTTCTGCTTAAAACACTTCCTGGTTTAGTGTCATATCTCAGTAACAGCAGGGGATCTCATCTCACTGTTGTGAACAGATTATTTCAAGAACATCTTGAGCAGCGTGTCTACAGCTCCTTAAGAAGTCTTAAAATATCTTAAATTAAGTTTTCTGACTATATATTTTCTTCAATTTTGGCACAAACCTTCACTTGGATTTAAGAAAGACCTGAATAGTTTTTGGTGGTCAAAGGTCAAGGTCACTGTTACCTTGTCTGTCATATTCTTGTAAACGCCATATCTGAAGAATTCTGAGGGAATTTCTTCAGATATGGCACTAACGTTGACTTGGACTCAACTATGAACTGACTAGAATTTTGTGGTTGAAGGTTGAAAGTCAAGGTTGCCATGGCCATCCATCCATCTAAATTTTGTGAATACCATATTTCATGAACAGGGAGGAATTACCTTAATGTATTTTTTAAATGAGGGAATTTCTTTAGATTTGGCACAAACGTGCACTTGGACTCAACAATAAACTAATAAGAATGTGGTGGTCAAAGGTCAAGGTCTACATGACCTCATCTGTCGCATTCTTGTGAATGTGATAGCTCAAAAACACCTTGACGGAATTTTTTTTAGATGTGGCACAAACGTGCACTTGGACACAGCAATAAAGTGATAAGAGTTTTTGTTACCTGAAGAACCTGAGCGACTCTCATGATGCTGTAGGACTGATGTTATGAATTAAATCAATTCTGCCTTAAGTTAAAGGCTGCATCTCTCTGTTAGACTCATCAGAGAGCTTTAACGAGGCTGGATTAGAGTTAGTTTTGAGGTCATTTTAGGTTTTACTCTCAGAAGTTTTTTCATGACAAAGTGTAATATTACTCGTTTTTATTTGTGATGTAATATTTGACTTAAATCAGTTTTGACAATAAAACAAAAAGTGTAGTTTTTGATGTGCTGAGAGCTTCTCGTCTCGGACGCTCGTTACTGTCTTTTAAGGTGGTATTACCTCTACATATAGTTCACCTTTTGTGTTGGTGTGTAATCGGCAGACATCGACGAGTGCAGAGAGACTCCTCAGATCTGTGGATACAATGCCGTCTGCAGTAATCAGCCAGGAACTTTCCGCTGTGAGTGTTTGACCGGCTTCGTGTTCGCCAACGACGGAAGGACCTGCATTGGTACGTTTAAATCTGTGTGTGTGTGTCTGTGTGTGTGTTGACAGCTGTGTGGGTGGGTGGAGTGTGTGAGGCTTTGTCTGAGCAGTCCCTGGTTGCACATACAGATGTTCTAAAAAGCCGCCAACAGACATAAACAATGAGAGTTTTGTACGACTGTGAAACGTTTCAAACTGACGTTCATTGTTGAACACAGAAGATGTGATTTAATGTGAGGACACAGGACGACTCTGTGGAGCAGCATGCATCTGCAGAAAAGGAGGCATGAATCATGCACGGTGGCCCTGAGGTGCAAAAATAAAAACCTTTTTTTTTTTTTTTTTTTAAACACGAAAATGAGCACCTGTGGCAGTAAATGTGATGTGAACTGTCTCGGTTACAAAAGCATGAAAAATAAAAACAATAATGAAACTTCAGTGCACAAATTAGCAACCGTGAAACACATTAATACATTAATGAGATCACAACACATTAAAAACAAAACAGATCAATAAAACACATTATGGTGTTGTGTCTCCTTGAATGAATTAATCTGTTAAAATGTGCATTATCCTGCTGGGGGGTCACTGCCATTGGGGAGTACTGTTGCCATGAGGGGGGTACTTGGTCTGCAACGGTGTTTGAGTGGGTGGAACATGTCAGGTGGTTTCCACATGAATGCCAGAACCAAAGGTTTCCCAGCAGAACAATGCATTGGAACAACATAATCTAAGTTATTCACTTCACCTGTCAGTGGCAGTGCTGGGGGTAACACGTTACAAAAGTAACGCGTTACAGTTTTTTTTAGCAGTAACAAGTAACATAACACGTTACCAACAGGAGTTCAGTAATATTTTTTCACTTAAATATAAATATCATACGTAACCTGTTACCACCCGGAATAAACTGTTCAGTGTTTCCATTTCTCATTTATCCACACTGCTCCATTTCCACCACTGTGCCACCACAAAAAAAAAAAAAAACATCCCCCGGTGGTTGATGTATCTCATCATGTCATTACAGACTACATCATAGAACGGTGTCAGTGATTGGCACATCTGGGTTCATGTTCAGTGTGTTTCCATTAACACGACGACGTACAACATATCCCGTTCTGTCTGCATCCTAAGGCTGCCTTAAAGCAGCGGGGATAAAGAGCTGCACTCCGGTTTGTTTTGTCCTCACTGTGATCGGCACATCTGGGTGATGTTAGAATGTGTTGGATGTGTTTCCATTCACATCACTTTCAGCTGCAGAGCGACGCCAGCACACAGTCCTGTTCTTACACATAACTCTCTGTGGTGCTGCTGTAGGTGACCGGCACGCCGGGAACCGGCAGGTGGGTCCTCCAGCTCCGGTGTCCTAATTTGCGCTCGTTATAGTGACTTAATCACATGCAATTCTGTTTGTTATACCAACCTCAATATTTGTTTGTTGTGTTTCATATCATAGGCCCACAAATATTTATCCATATCTCATAATTATCAGACTTTGATGCTCTGTATGACCCTCCCTGTGTCTGTGTCTGTTCATTTATTAATGGTTCTATATTATCAGACTGTTATTAATATAAGCAGGGATGTAAATCCAAAGTGGTAACCACTGTATATGAACACATGAATGGGTCAGACCTGCAGCACTGGATTTGAAATGAACTATAATAAACTGGAGCTTCTGTGAAACAACATGAGCCTTATCCATTAAAAATGGAAAACATTAGTTCTTCTGAGGTCATTTTGTCAAAGTAACGCAAAAGTAGTGTAATAAGTAACGTATTACTCTACAAATTTAAAGTGTGCTGATGAATTCACGTCATCAACTCATGCACTGAGTAACAGTACAACGTAATGCTCCACCAACACAAAAACATGGGAGAACAGGATCCAGGTTGAAAAATACCAGAGTTTCCCTTTAAGGAAAAGTTTAATATCTCCATACATCGTGTTTGAGTTGTGATCCAGTCGTCCTTTGATGGCAGGTTCGCCTGCAGCCACAGCTGTGTGTCGGCTTTCTTGCCTTGTGAAGATATTTACATCCTGGGCTGTGAGTTTGTCTGGGATTTAACTTCTATCACAAAATATTTATTGGGCGATCTCTTGCCGAGATGAACGGATTAGAGGGCAGGCCCAACATATATGAAAGTGGTCTGCCGTGGATTTACGACCCGGCCTCCAGCATCCATCCTGTCTCTGATAACCCTGCCGTATAAATCTAAATTTCAGTGTCTCAAAATTCTTCCTGCAGAATACCTGGTGGGATCTTGAGCTGGTAGTCACAGTCTGACCCTCCCAAATATCAGTCCAGTCCACCTCTGTGGCAGCAGAGGACAGACATCTGCAGGCTCAAATATATATATATATATATATATATATATATATATATATTTTTAAATGCCTCTTTCTCGGCGATAGCTGAAGGCATTATGTTTTCAGGTTGTCAGTCTGTATGTACGTCCGTCTCATTAACTCAAGAACACTTTGAGGGAATTTCTTTAAATTTGGCACAAATGTCCACTTGGACTCAACAATACACAAAATAAAATTTGATGGTCAAAGGCCAAGGTCACTGTGACCTTGTCTGTCCTATTCTTATGAATGTGATATCTCAGGAGCACCTTGAGAGAGTTTCTTCAAATTTGGCACAAAACATTCACTTGGACTCAACAATGAACTTATTAGTTTTTGGTAGTCAAAGGTCAAGGTCACTGTGACATCTCATTCTTGTGAACAGGATAGACTTTTGTCTTAAAATGTCTTAAATTAAGTTTTCTTTATATCAGGCCTTAAAAATTCTAAAATTGTCTTAAATTCAGATTCGATGGGTCTTTATTACTTCGGTCACATGACAGAAAAAAATTCTCCAGCCTAACAGACCCAACAACTCACAAGTCTTAAACTTAACTTGGTTATATCTGTAGATACACCGTTGAGAGAATTTCTTCAAATTTGGCACAAATGGCCAATTGAACTGTCACTGTGACCTTGTCTTAATCTTGTAAATGCCATATCTCAAGATTGCCTGAGGGAAATTCTTCAAATTTAGCGCAAAGTTTGACTTGGATTCAACTGTGAACTGACTAGAATTTTGTGGTCGAAGGTTAAAGGTCACGGTCACCATGACCTTCCATCCATCTAATTTTTGCGAACATGATATTTCAAGAACAGCTTGAGGGAATTTCTTCAAATTTGGCACACATGTCCACTTGGACTCAGCAATAAAGTGATAAGAGGTCAAGGTCTATGTGACCTCATTTGTCGCATTCTTGTGAATGTGATGGCTCAAGAATACCTTGAGGGGATCTTTTCCAAATGTGGCTCAAATGTTCACTTGGACTCAACAGTAAACTTAGTGGGCGGAGTCATACAGCAGTGGGACGGTGATTCTAGTGTTGTTTTCCTTTATTTGGTTCCACTTAATAACAACAGTCACACAGTCATCTCGAGTTTGGTACTTTTACAGAGTGAAACATTTGAATTTTTTACAATGTAATAATGAAACACAAACACTGAACATGGGGTGTTTTTAAAAATATACTGACAATGGATAATAACGTTATACAACCCATATCAAAAAATCTGAACGTTTCCTTTAACCTCCTGTAGTCCCATACTGAAGCCCCAGATCTGTCGTTTAGGCACTGATAAAAACTTTGGATAAGTTGTGTTTCAAACGTCCCTATATGGATACTATGTGTCATGCATTTACAACCTGCAGCCGTTGTGTTAATGTTTCATCGTGTAAAGTCGTCTTTAGAAAGTTTTCAGTGTAACGTTCTGATATCTGGGCTGAAAGATGAGGTGAAAGTGTCTCTACAGTCAGACTGCAGTTATTAACATGTGGGCTGTGTCGTCTTGCAGAGGAGAACCATCCGGTGGATCACTGTCGGAGAGGAAGTCATGACTGCGATGTTCCTGAAAGAGCTCTGTGCAGCTACACCGGCGGCTCGGCCTACGTCTGCTCCTGCCTGCCGGGGTTCGTGGGTGACGGCCGGGTGTGTCGGGGTGAGTTTATCAGCTGTGTGTTGGTGGAGTCAGCCGACCTTCAGCTGATCTTCAGTGTTGTGACTCGAGCGGTATCAGCTCAGACATGTTAAAATCACTGCTGTGGTCTGTGGTGAAGGTCACAGCAGCTGTTTAATGCGTTTGAGACAAAATTTAAATTGTTTTTACCCGAAGGAAGAAACTTTGTCTGAGACTTGTATGAATGTGAATCATGTGAGCTCAGCAGACAGAGGCATGGGCGGATCATAAGACAATGGGCCCCTGGGCACAGATATGCAAAGGGCCCCACCACCTCTCCCACACAGGAGCAAGACACACAGACTTTTTGGTGTTTTTTTTATTCTCTATGTAGTCATTATGCATCTTTTTGGTCTTTTAATGTCTCTTTGTGTGGGTCTTTTTGTAGTTGTTTGAGGGCTCTCTTTGAGGTTATTTTATGTCTCCTTGTGGTTGTGTTTTGTCTCTTTGAGGTTGTTGTGTGTTTCTTTGCAGTCATTTTGTGTCTCTGTGTGGTTGTGCTTTGTCTTCTTGTTGTCATTTGTGTCTCCTTGTGGTTGTTTTGTGTCCATTTCGGTTGTTTGGCGTCTCCTTGCAGTTTTTGGTCATTTTGTGTCTCTTTGCAGTTGTGTCGTGTATTTTTTTTGTAATCTCTTGGGTCTCTTTTAGGTTATTTTATGTCTTTTTTGGTTGTTTTGTGTCACTTTGACGTAATTTTGTGTCTCTATGCGGGTGTTTTTGTTGTCATTTGGGTCTCTTTTTGGTTGTTTTGTGCCTTGTGGTATTTTTGTGTCTCTTTTGTGGTCACATTATGTCACCTTGTGGCTGTTTTGTGTCTTTTTGTAGTCTTTTGAGTCTCTTTGTAGTCACTTTGTGTCTCCTTACAGTTGTGTTTTGTCTTTTTGTTGTCGTTTGTGTCTTTTTGATGTTGTTTTATGTGTGTCCTTTTTGGTCGTTTTGTGTCTTGTGTAGTGTTTTCAGTCTCTTGGAAGTTATTTTATGTCTTTTTTTGGTTGTCTTTGTTGTGGTCATTTTGTGTCTCCTTGTGGTTGTTGTGTCCTTTTTGGTTCTTTTGTGTCTCCTTGCAGTCATTGTATGTCTCCTTGCAATTGTGTTTTGTCTTTTTGTAGTCGTTTGTGTCTCTTTTTGGTCATTTTGTGTCTCTGCCGTGTAAATTTGACATTATGCAGGTGAAGGCCAGTGTCCCCTCCCGACACTCTGGGCCTCTGGGCCTGTGCTCAGTAGGCCTGTTCAGTAATGCGTCCATGGAGAGAGGTATAGATCTCAGCGGGGAAGCGGGGGACACGTCCCCCTCAATATTTAGAGTTTGTGCATTTGCCCCCCACCCCCAATAAAAACATGAAAGAAGCAGAGGTCTTTTATTTTTTATAAAATTGACATTTACATGATAAACTGATGCAGAAAAGGCTGAATGTGGTTCATAAAATTTAGCAGAATGAAGGAGATCAAGTGTTTGACACTGAAAATTTCCTGACAGAGGACCCCAAATCCCAAAGACTGAAGTGGAAACTAAGACTGAGGTTAATTCAATTTCACTCTCATGCCTCTGAGCACAGAGGAGACGTCTTTTGGTTGGACGACCATGAAAAATTTGAGTTGTTTTGGAAGGGGAACCTTTTCTTGGCAGACTTTGTTTGCTGGGTCTGAGACAGAAGCAGAGTATTTTGTTTGGGTGCTGAGCAGTAAGATAACATGGATTTTGGATTAGTCTCCGCAGTGATATTGTTATGGTTTGTGTGCATGACACCATACCATACTACTCAGTAACATGTATTTGTAAAGAGGACTTTCTACAAGAGACCTTTCAAACACACAGAGGAGTCCTCTCACACATCTGACTGGCCCACATGAAGCTCTGTGGCAGCAGAGGATAGATTTTGGAAAGGTTGTGTGTGTCATGTTAAACAGCAGTTTGACACTTTGAGACTTTGTATGTCTCTAGTGTAACACACAGTCAGTGCTGTGGGCCCCTTGGACAGGAAATGTTTCCACCTGGACAGGAAATGCAGAACTCTGCCTTACAGCTGTGTAGCTCATCTCTCACATATACATCACCCCCACCCCCACCCCCACCCTGGAGAGTCTGAGCTGAAGAATGTTCATATGTGGAGGGAAAACAGCAGGACGAGACCAAACTGTCCTTTTGTAAGATAGTCTTTAAAAACATATCTGGTCATTTCTCTGGGAGTGGGTGGTTTATCTGAATCCATGGTTGAACCAAATTTCTATAGATGTCAGTATTTTAATTAATGTACTGATACAATACTTGTGCAGCTCCTGAGTCCACGACAAATTTACCTACGGAGACAATAAAGTATATTGTATTGTATGATATTGTATCGCATTATATCGCACCACATCATATCCTATCGTATCATATTGTATCATAATGTATCTTATTGAATTACATCCTATGGTAATGTATTGTATCATGTCGTATCACATCATATCATATTGTATTGTATCGTATTGCATCGTATCCTATCCTATCGTGTGGTATTGTATCATATTACATTGTACTGTATCACATCATATCGTATCATAACGTTTGGTATCATATCGTATCGCATCATATTGTATCGTATCCTATCGCATCATGTCGTCTCATATTATATCGTATCATATATTGTATTGTATGGTATCACATCGTATCATATCATATTGTATCGTATTGCATAGTATTGTATTGTACCACATCATATCGTATTGTATTGTATCGTATAGTAACGTATCACATTGTATGGTATTGTTTAGTTTCGCATTATATTTTATCGTATGGTATCACATCTCATCGTATCGTATCGTATTGTATCGCGGTGCAACATGGCGACCTCTGTAGACAAGTACCTTCTCCCTGTGTAGATATAAACAACTCATGCTAAGGTAATGAAAACACGACGATTCTTATTTTCAGGTGTTTATACACTAACGAAAACACGCTGACTATGTTATATTCCTTTCTGCCAATATGTCCTCCTGAATGAGACACACGGGAGCTGTAAGGGACTGGAGTCGGCACCTGGTGGTCATCAGTGGTACTGCGTCTTTAATCACCTCCATGTGTTTGTCTTCATCTTTGTTTGTTTTTCTCTCTCTGCCCGCTCAGATGTAGACGAGTGTCATCAGGAACGATGCCACCGCGACGCCATCTGCTCCAACTCACAGGGCTCATACACCTGCCAGTGCCGCCCCGGTTTCCATGGTGACGGCTTCCAGTGCATTGCCTCAGGTAAGAGACATCTTTTTCTAAACCCTTCTGAAAGCAGCGTTGTGGTCCCTGGTAAAGATCGACCTTCTCTCCTGACCAGCGAAGAGTTTTAATAAGACACTGTTTCGGGTGTGTTTGTATGTGTTGGTATGTGTGGCAGCTTGTACAGACTGAAGTTGGTTTTGCAGACATTTTAGAGACAAATGCAAACTGTGTGAAGTCTGCAGGATGTCAGCGTTCAGCTGCAGGTTGTGCAGAGGGATGAGGTGACGGAGGAGAACGCTGAAGGATGTCGGTAAAGTGATCAGAGTGAAAACACATTTTATGGTGGATCCAACAGATGTACAGCTGAGGTTCATGTTGGAACCAAAGATCTCAAATTTGGACTCATCAGACCAAAGCAAAGATTTCCACTGGTCTAATGTCCATTCCTTGTGTTTCTTGGCCCAAACAAATCTCTTCTGCTTGTTGCCTCTCCTTAGCAGTGGTTTCCTAGCAGCTATTTGACCATGAAGGCCTGATTCGCGCAGTCTCCTCTTAACAGTTGTTCTAGAGATGGGTCTGCTGCTAGAACTCTGTGTGGCATTCATCTGGTCTCTGATCTGAGCTGCTGTTAACTTGCCATTTCTGAGGCTGGTGACTCGGATGAACTTATCCTCAGAAGCAGAGGTGACTCTTGGTCTTCCTTTCCTGGTTGGTCCTCATGTGTGCCAGTTTCGTTGTAGCGCTTGATGGTTTTTGCGACTCCACTTGGGGACACATTTAAAGTTTTTGCAATTTTCCGGACTGACTGACCTTCATTTCTTAAAGTAATGATGGCCACTCGTTTTTCTTTAGTTGGCTGATTGGTTCTTGCCATAATATAAATTTTAACAGTTGTCCAATAGGGCTGTCAGCTGTGTATTAACCTGACTTCTGCACAACACAACTGATGGTCCCAACCCCATTGATAAAGCAAGAAATTCCACTAATTAACCCTGATAAGGCACACCTGTGAAGTGGAAACCATTTCAGGTGACTACCTCTTGAAGCTCATGGAGAGAATGCCAAGAGTGTGCAAAGCAGTAATCAGAGCAAAGGGTGGCTATTTTGAAGAAACTAGAATATAAAAGATGTTTTCAGTTATTTCACCTTTTTTTGTTAAGTACATAACTCCACATGTGTTCATTCATAGTTTTGATGCCTTCAGTGAGAATCTACAATGTAAATAGTCATGAAAATAAAGAAAACGCATTGAATGAGAAGGTGTGTCCAAACTTTTGGCCTGTACTGTATATATATATAATATAAAGTTACAGAAGTTAAAAGATGAATTCCTCCTGATTTGATCGGTTATATTTATCATGCAGAGTCCTGATTGGCTGACAGCAGTTTGTTGTTGTTTGTTGTTGTGTTGGTGGTTTGGCATTGTTCCAAAGCTTCAGGCTCCTCCAGTGATTCCAGGTGTCAGCAGCTGGGAGCTAATTACAGCTCACTCCTCCGCACCAGAGTTTTGTCATATTTTCGTCCTCTTTATGAGCTGCCTGGCTTCTGAGACACATCATTTTTTTGTCCCCTGTCATAACTTGTCACGGCGTCTCTTGCTGTGTCTCTTTTTGTCCGGGCACTCTTTGATCTTACCCCTCTGTCTCGCTCTGAGGGGTCCTCCTGTGGGTTTTTTTTTTTTTCTGTTGGTCTGATAGTTGTTATCAGACGTGGCGCTGTGAGGACGCGCCGCTGTCTGTCAGACAGGACTGTTATGGCTGCTCTGTGGTTTGTCTTGCAGATATACCCTTGAGGATAAGAGAGTGTGAGGAGAGCTGAGGCTCTTCCAGATGTCACCGTGGCCCCTGGATGTGACCACAGACATAAAGAGCCTCCTGCTCATCTCTAATCTGCAGCTCACTCACATGTTTGTCTGCAGCTGCCACGCACACAAACTTGCTCAGCAGCAGGAAAATACTGAATCTGCTTCAATAACGTTTCACCTGTGAGGAGACATAAAGGACCATTAGATATGTCTCAACACTCAATTAGGTTGTAAAGAACACTGGTTCTCAACTGGTGCAGCTCCAGGGTCCTGATTTCACCTCAGCTGTCAGTACAAGATTCACACTGTTTATTATATTCACCATCATACTTGTGTTTGTCCATGTCGTAGAGTTAGTTTTCTGTTGCTGTTGAATAGTTGTCCGTTAGTCACTCACTCTACAGCAGGAAACAGCACTTCAAAATAAAAGTTCTGTGCCAGGTATTCATTGTACATCAAAATAAAGTGTGGGTTTTTTTAAAAAATTTTTTTTAACAAACTTGACACGTTCTCTCGAGTTACTTGTGGTCCGTTCAAAACGGACCTGTGACCCACTTTTTGGCTGCAACCTACCAGCAGGGAACCACTGATATAGAATATATTTTGATTTGTAAACTCTTGCCATACTCTCTCTGTACTCTCACCGTAGTCCAGCCGTACTCTCACGATACTCTCGCCGTACTCTTGCCATACTCTCGCCATATTCTGGCCGTACTCTCGCTGTACTCTCACCGTACTCTTGCTGTACTCTAACCGTACTCTCTCCGTACTGCCATACTTCTGCCACACTCTTGCTGCACTCCTGCCATACTTGCACTGAAAAGAGAAGAAATAATAGATAAAAACTGGCTCAATATTCAGAGTAGGACATAAAAAGGCGTTTTGGACAGTAGGAACTTTTTTATAGTTCTAACACCCCGCCCCTTATGTTGTGTCCCCACCGCAAGAACTCTTTATGCCACCGCGGTTTATGTTTTTTGGTTGTTTGTCCCATTCTTGTGAACATGATATCTCTAAAACACCTTGAAAGTATTTCTTCTTCTTTGGCACAAACGTTTACTTTGAGTGAATGATGAGCTGATTAGATTTTGGTGGTCAAAGGTCAAGGTCACTGTGTCTTCGCACCCATCTCATTCTCGTGAAAGTGATATCTCAAGAACACTTTGAGGGGGATTTCTTCAAATTTGGCACAAACATCTACTTTAAGTCAACTGATTAGAATTTGGTGGACAAAGGTCAAAGTCAGCATGACCTCGAGTCACATTCTTGTAAATGCAGTATCTCAAAAACACCTTGAAGGATTTTTTTCAAATTTGGCACAAACATAGTAGGACTCAAAGATTAATTGACTGGAATTTGGTGGTCAAAGGTCAAGGTCACTGTGAGCTTGCATCCATCTCATTCTCGTAATTGTGATATCTCAAGAACACCTGAAGGGGATTTCTTCAAATTCTGCACAAATGTCCACTTTGAGTGAATGATGAACTGATTAGATTTTGGTGGTCAAAGGTCAAGGTCACTGTGACCTTGTGTCTGTCTCATTCTTTTGAAATCTTAAGAAGGCCTTAAAGGATTTTCCTCAAATTTGGCACAAACCCTCAGCTGGACTCAAGGATAAACTAATAAGAATTTGATGTTCAAAGGTCAAAGGTCTCTGTGACCATGTCGGTCTCATTCTTGTGTACGCAATATCTCAAGAACATCTTGAGAAAATCTTTTCAAATTTGGCATAAACATCCACCTGGACCCAAGAATGAGCTGATTAGAATTTGATGGTCAGAGGTCAAGGTCATGATGATCTTGTCCATTTCATTCTCAAAAATGGGATATTTCAAGAACACTTTAAAGGAATTTCTTTAAATTAGGCAAGAACGTCCACTTAAAATACGCACAATTGCTCGTAACAAAAAAATGGAAGAAAACACAGACAGATGGACGAACAGTGACGTCCAGGCTTTATCCTGAACTTCCTCTACTCCGTTCACTGGAGGATTTCAGCCATGTGTGAAGTGAAGCCTCCAACTTCTCCAAGAGTTTAGTTTATTCACAGACTGTTGATGTCTCACTCTGATTGTTACTTCCTGTCCACAGAACACGAGAAGACCCTGTGTGAGCGTCACCGAGAGAGCGCCCAGACTTCCACTTCTGGCTCCGGCCTCTTCTCGTTCTTCCGTCCTCGGCCGGCCATCGGTCAGTACGTCCCTCAGTGTGACCGACACGGAGCCTACGAGCCCACGCAGTGCCACACCAGCATCGGACAGTGCTGGTGCGTGGACGCCAACGGCCAGGAGATCCCCAACACTCGCACCGGGCCAGGCAGCACCCCTCTGTGTGAGTCCACTGGATCCTGACCCAAACACCACAGCGGCCTGACAAAACTCTGCTTCTCCTGAATAAATAAACAATCCTCTGATTTGTAGGTATCAACCAGGCGGTGACCCCTACTCCGGTGGGTCCGACCCCGCGGCCTGACGTTCACCCTGTTGCTCCAGGAACGCACCTGCTGTTCGCTCAGAGTGGGAAGATTGAACTTGTTCCTCTGGATGGATACAACATAAAAAAGGAGGAGGCCAAACCTCTGCTGCACGTCCCCGTAAGAACGTTAGATGAGATTTCACTGCATTGTTAGAACGTAAATTTGTCCTGTTGCGCACAGCCATAGTTTCACACAAACAACATGCAAACGTGACTGCAACCAAGATAAACTGGGTGAGTTTTCTGGGCATAATGTTTTCAGGTTGTCTGTATGTAGTACCATTCCTCTGAATGCTGTTAAGAACACATTGAGGGAACCTCTTCAAATTTGGCACGAATGTCCCCTTAGACTCAAGGATGGACTGATTAGATTTTTGTGGTCAAAGGTCAAGGTCACTGGCTCAATATTCAGAGTAGGACATAAAAAGACATTTTGGACAGTAGGAACTTTTTTGTAGTTCTAACACCCCGCTCCTTATGCTGTGTCTTTGACCTCGTCTTTCTCATTCTTGTAAACCAGATATAGCAAGAACACCTTAAGGAAAGTTTTCAAATTTGGCACGACCGTCCACTTTGACTCAAAGATGATTTGAATTTGGTGGCCATGAACTTACAGCTGTCACATTTTCATGAACACAATATCACAAGGACAAATTAAATGAATTTCTTCAAATTTAGCAAAAATGTCCACTTTCGGTCAACAATGAAGTGATTAGAATTTGGCGGTCGAAGGTGAAAAGTGAAGGTCATTGTGACATTGTGTCTGTCTCGTTCTTGTAAACGTGATATCTTAATAAGGCCTTAAGGGAATTTTTTCAAATTTACCACAAATGTCCACTAGAATTTGGTGATCAAAGGTCAAGGTCACTGTGACCTCATTTGTCATATTCTCATGGACACAGTATCTCAAGAACACCTTGAGGGATTTTCTTTAAATTTAGCACAAATGTTCCCTCAGATATAAGGATGAACTGATTAGATGTTGGTGGTCAGAGGTCAAAGGTGACCCCATCTGTCTGATTCTTGTGAACTTGATATCTGTTATTAAGGGTTTCTTTTTTTGTTGTTTTTTTATTCGTTTTGTTTGGTTGTTGTTGTTTTGTTTTTTTCAAATTTGGCACAAATGTCCTCTTTGACTCAAAGATGAATTGATTAGATTTTGGTGGTCAAAGGACAAAGGCACTGTGACCTTGCATCTGTCTTTTTCTTGTGAGCACAATATTTCAAGAACAAATTGAGGGATTTTTTTTTCAAATTTGGCACGAACATCCACTTTGAGTCAAGGATGAAATCATTACAATTTGGTTGTCAGAGATAAGAGGATAAAATAACGTAGTGATCGCATTTTATATCCAAAAGGTCAAAGGTCAGATACTGAATTGGTGACTCTAATCTTGAAACTGTGCTGATTGTATAGATCTTCTGTGTGTGAAGCATCCATGTTTTCACTGACATGGATGGAGACTGTCAGAGACACTGGACTGGTGGGCGGAGGCGTTAATTCTAGTTTTGTAGTTTTTGCCATAATTTCTGTCACAACTGAGTCACGCTGAGAGAAACTCCTGAACCCGAATGTGCTTCTTGACAAAGTGAGAAAAAGCCAAAATATCTTGACTCTGGAGAGGTTTTCTGGTGACGGCATTCGGTCCTCGTAATAAGGAACATGCACACAGTGTCAGTGTTCATCGTGAATGTAGTTAAATCACTTCTGAGCGTTCCTGGCTGCTGTGAGACAATCCTCTGATTGTTCTGTAACAGATTTCAGCATCAGAGCTCTTTTCTTCTCGGTTACAAAGCCCATAAGTTAAAGTATTAATGTACTGCAGCTGAACACAAAGCTCTCCATCAGCGTTTGGCGTCTTGGAGTCAGACGGCTCGCTGACGTCCTGTCACTTCAACACAAAAGACTCTTTGAAAATAAAACTCCAGTTGAATGAGAGCGTCTGTTTCCCCCTGTGTTTCCTCTTAGGACCGGGTGGTGATCGCCGTGGCCTACGACTGTGTGGAGAAGATGGTTTACTGGACCGACATCACTGGGCCGGCTATCAGCAAGGCCAGACTGAGTGGAGGAGATGTCATCCCGGTCGTCACTAAAGGTACAACAGCAGAGACATAAAGTCAACACAGCAGGGGATGAAGGACGGTGAGATATTTGCTCCCATTGCACACCAAGAAGTATCAGTCCAGTCATCTCTGCAGGCTGAGTGAAAAACATATGTCATAACGAGCATCCTGAGGACGTGTAATACGTTCATATCTGCAGCCTACGACTTACATCCAGGTCAACAGGTTCAGTCGCATTTACAGGAAGTAGATGGGTTTCCAAAAATCCAAAGCCGTTCCCTTTATTATCACGTATGACGAAAAAGCGTCAAATTCTCACAGTTAACGGTACAACTTGGATTTTTTTAAGTGGGGTTATATGAGGTACTTATGAGACACAATAATACTAACTAAGTCACTGATCGAGGCAGCTGTGGATCAGCAGCTCCTGTATTCAGTGATGTTAAGTGTTTTGAAGAGAGTGATATAAAGGCTTAATTTTCCTGTTGGAAATCACTGTCTGACATTAAGGTAAAGCAGTGAAAATACTCTCAATGTAGTGGACACTTAAACTGATACTGCACTGCTCTGGATAACCCAACGCTACATTCAGACAGCGCTCCCAATTTATGAACGCTCCAGTTTGTGTCAGAGGGCGCTCCCACACTCACAATGAGTGTTTCTGAACGCACCACTCACATCATCTTCCTCCGTTGTCTAAAACAAGACAACACAACTTGCTAACTAGCGCTAGCTAATGTCTTTAGAGAACTGTTTTGCCTCCAGCTAAGCCCCGCCCACCAAAAAACATCATACTGTTTACTAACCGTAAGTTTCTCATTCAACCCTGTTTCAAAAGATGTGAACTGTCCCTTTAAGGAGCATGACATGAGAAAATATTTGGCTTTTTTGTTTAACAAAAAAAGACTCAATTATTCAAAGATCAGAATAGTTGCTGATTAATTTTCTGTCTATCGATTAATCGACTGATCGTTGCAGCTGCAGTTTGCATCCTGTTAATATTCACATTACTATTTCGTTACAGTTTTTATGATCATGCAGACGTATACTCTGAATAATCTAACAAGCTGGAAAATTTTATTAATTGAACAAAACAGAAGATACAAAGTGTGAAAACTGTTGAGACATCCAGCGTACTCAGGTCTGTTACTATTAACAGTTGTTTTATTCCCCTTCCCACCTAAATTACAATCAAGGTCAATTATGACTCTTTATATTCTGAATTTTTGAGCCATGAAGGTTTTACATTTGTACAATTTTCCTTAAGCCGAGAAAAGTGATTTAAAAATCTGTCACGTGGTCACAATGTAAAGACTATAAGCCTGTACTGCGTGTATACGTGTTTTATAAAGTTTTATCTGATCTATAATAATACGTCATAATTTATTTGTTGGAATCTGTAAAGTAACTTTAGTTATTAAATAAATGGAGAGGAGTAGAAGTGTAAAGTAGCACAAAATGGAAATACTCAGGTAAAGTACATCAAAACTGTACTTGAGTAAATGTACTTCATCACTTCCCCCACTCTGTGTCACTAATCTCAAATTCACTTAAAAAGACTAAACATTTGGAAACAGGTCTGGAGAGGAATTTATCCACATTTTGGGTTAATGGGTTAGACACTTACAACAATACATATTCAAAATCAAATCAAAGACCCAAAAGTAGAATGACAAATAAAAAGTAACAGCACGAAGAAGATGTTGGAAATTAAAGTCCTTGTCGCATTAATAAAAAAAGTTCTTAAAAAAGATGTGTGTACATATATATATATATATATATATGTAAAGATGTCTGAGAATTATTTTAAGTCCCGTCAGAACCATCAGAGACTGTACGTGGCGCTCAGATGGGGCTGATCCGTCCTTAGTCCGTCCCGACTGAACTCTGATCTGTGTCTGTTCCCGCCATCCTCAGACCTCCAGAGTCCTGAAGGCATCGCCATCGACCACGTGGCCCGCCTCCTCTTCTGGACCGACTCCATGCGTGACACCGTGGAGGTTTCCAAACTGGACGGCAGCCAGCGGCGAGTCCTGTTCGACACCGATCTGATCAACCCTCGACCCATCGTCACTAACCCGGCGTACGGGTGAGTGCTGGACAAACACAACCAGACACAACCAACCAATCAATCACAGTGATTTAAAGGTGTCACTGCAACACGAGCTCCTTAAACTGTCAGTACAATGTTGATGTAACTTAACGAGTAACAGTAACTGAGAATACTGATGTGAGAGCTGCAGTACCAGGAGTATTATAAGAAGTAGTAGTACCAGTAGTGAAAGTAGTGATTACAGCAGTAGTTGTAGTATTACTATTGATATGAGCACTGTCAGTGGTGGTTTGGTTTAACTGGTTTTGTCGTGTCGGTGCAGGCGGCTGTACTGGGCAGACTGGAACAGAGACGGTCCTAAAATTGAGATGTCCAACATGGACGGGACAGAGCGGACCATCCTGGTGAAAGACGACCTGGGGCTTCCCAACGGTCTGACCTTTGACCTCGAAGACCAGCAGCTGTGCTGGGCCGACGCAGGTGAGACACACCTGAGAATGATCTATGACCATGTGACTGTCCAAACTCAGAACCATCTAGAACTGGTCCTGAGTCAGTAGTCCGCCACGTGTTGTCTTCATCACCTGTTCCACACTGTTAATGATCGGTTGCTGGGTCCGCAGGGACTCGTAAGGTGGAGTGTATGGATCCTCACCGCAGGCGGAGGAGGCAGATCGTTGAAGGGATCCAGTATCCCTTCGCTCTCGTCTCCTTCGGGAGGAACCTTTACTACACCGACTGGAGGAGGTAACGCCCTCACACTGTCCACTTACACCTGGTTACATCATCACTTCCTGTAGAAACACTCTAAGACGGCTCTGCTGGTATCTGTGTCTCCTCACAGACCTGAGCAGTGTTGCAGTAAAGTAATAGAGTCTGAGTGGACGTTAAATAAACATCACTGCTGAGACGTAAACGCCGCTCCGCTGTTTGACTGCACCGTCACATTAAGTGTGTTTAACAATCTGACCATCAGATTGCTTTTTTTCAGGGAGGCGGTGGTCGCTGTCGACCGTCATTCAGACAAAGAGACTGAAGAGTTTCTGCCACAGAAACGCTCTCGGCTGTACGGCATCACCACGACAACGACAAAGTGTCCACAAGGTACAGCGTTGCTCCACTTACACGCATCATGTTTAATAATCTGCAGTTGATTTTAATACTTTGACTTAAAGTAGTTTGAGTTTAATACACTGCTGCATCAGACTGCGCCGCCCTGAGCAGCGTCTGTCAGGTCAGGAAGGACAGCCTGAGGAAATATAGGGGTTATAGTAATCACTACGAGACGCATTCACCCATTCACACACATTCACACTCGCCGGCCTCTAGTGTGATATGTAAGTGTGATAAGTAACGTAGGCGTCCGCAGCACTTTTTGGTGATGTCAGTGATTATGCAGTGGTTGACCTTGTCCTCTGCTTGAGGGTAAAGAGCTCCTAGACGTCATTGTTTTAGTAATTTTTGAACATTTTCAGCTGCTATTCTTCTTTGAGTTCATGGCTACCTGCTGTTAGCTGCTTTTTAAATTTCCCATGGTGGGTCACAGTCGTAACATGTTGTTGAAGCTTCACACCCGTCCTGCCAGCTGTCCCTTTTACACAGACATTGATTCGGCACTGTTACTACCCCCACTGCCGACTTTAAGGTGAGGCAACTCTGTCCCTCCACGATGGGATCGTACCTTCTATAATCAGCGGTGAGCTGGAACAACAGCGTGACATTCACACCCTGCAGAAGCAGCGTAAATGGGACTTGAGTTTTGATGTGTAAAGCAGCTCAGTGGAGTCTGGATCAGAGCACACATGTACTCTGTGACCATAGTAATTGATTCCAGATGCATATATTATGTGGATGGATATAAGCGTGGGAACTGCGGGTGAAGTGACCTCAGGGGGATGCCAGCTGTGGATATGGAGACTCACAGCTGGCTCTGAGCCCTGAGCTATACAGCAGGCCGTGATGAGAACCAGCTTCACCGTCCACCTGCTGGTTTCTCAGTAACACTGACGAGTAGAAACCGTCCACTGATGAACGCACGTCCTGAAGCTGCCGCCTCACTAAACATTAATGTTTTGCTTGGCAACATGTTTGGTGATCACTTCTTCCTGTTGTAATGTTTTTACAGTCTGCGTCACCGGCGGTGCGACCGTGTAACAACAGGATAGCACTGGAGGGCGTTTTCGCTCCTCTGTCTTAAAAAGAGAGGCACTGTTACAGTGACTTCAGATTTTGGCATTGAAAATAAAATTTGGCACTCAAAAGGAAACTGGGACTGACAAAGGAAACATCAGCATTGAAACACTTGAACTATATACTTGTAGTGATGCAGAAAAAAGTTCCACTAAATAAAAACAGCCTGGCGTTACAACACATATTTTTGCATCCTGATGTGTTTTCTTCATGCCTCTTTTTTCAGTGAGTCTTCGTTACGCTGACAGTTTTTTATATTGATACGTTTTTATTTTTCTGCAGAAAGTTGGTTTTTCTTTTTTTAATATTCTGTTATGCCTTTTTTTCTATCCATTTTTATCACAAACTATACTATGATTTTTAAATGCAAGTTTTGACATGCATTATTATGAAATATTTTATTACATACTATACTATGACTAATTATACAAAATTTTTATCACATATACTTTGACTGTTTTTATGATTTTTTTGACATACTTTACTATGACATTTCATATAAAATTTTTACCATGTACTATACTATTACTATTTACGTTACATTTTTATGGCATACTTTACCATGACTTTCTTTTAATGAAACTTTTTGGACATACTATACTATGACTTTTCACATAAAATTTTTACCACATAAAAATCTGTTAATCTTGAAATTAATGTTGACTGGGGCCAAATTTTATTCACTTCGTAACACAGTACTCAAAGTCGATACATTACTGAGGTGTAGAATTTGAAAGGGTTAGGATCATATTCAGAAATCAGATATTGTAATGAATCCCTAGCAGCCCTGTACTGATGACTTACTAACTTTGTTCCCTTCTCTCTCCTGTTAGTCTATAACTACTGCTCCAACAATGGCGGCTGCTCTCACCTTTGTCTGCCGCGGCTTGGCGGGTTCACCTGCCGCTGCCCGGACGCCAGCGATGGTCAGTGTGTGGAGAGGAACCTTTGAGGTCTGCAGAGCGACAATAACACTGCTGCTGCTGCTGCTGCTGGGAGACAAAGAACAAAACACGCTTAACTCAATTTGGTTTTTTTTTGTTTTTGTTTTTTACATTCCTACTTGAATCAAACATTTCTATGATCATTTTACAGATTTATGTTTTTGGCCCTTAAAAGATGTTCAGACCTCACTGTATTTATGATGTCACACTTCAGGTGAAATGATTAACTGTTTAATTCAGATATAGTTTCTGAAATGTTTGTGCAGCATGTGTTCATAATCTGACTCCTGGTTGAAGAGTTTCTCTCTTAAGTCAGAACAAAGTGACACTAATCAAAACTACAGGGATTTTTTAAAGACGGCAGGTAAACGAAAACACTCAGATTATAGTTATTTGAAACGGTACTGAAGGTGTTTTTATTATATTTTAAAAGTGAAATTTCTCATTGATATCTTACAGATGTGGTCTGAAAGATAACTGCGAAAAACAATCAGATAATTCTATCAATGGTTATCAAATACTTCAGTGAAGGGTTCCCAGCCTTCCTTATAAATGTTCAACATTTAAAGAAAAAAACCCTTAAAAGGTGTCTGCAAATGAAAAACGTTGACACTCACCTGAACATAAACCGTCAGAAGTCACTGAAGATATTCCTGTTCTGTGATCTGTAGAAAAAGCCAACAGACTTAATCAGGTCTGAATCAGACAGTTCTTGTTGCTGAAACGTCACCTACACGCCAAATGCAATCAGATCAACTCACAGTCCTCCGTGGAGTCGTCACATGGATTTAACTGAAACTGCTCAACGTGTTCAAGAGTCAAAGCAGTTCAGCTACAACCACAAGAATATGGCCAGTTACAGGAAATAAAAATCAAAAAGTAAATTTAAAAAAAAACTCATTTAGTGAAGACTGGATTCAATCTGTAGGAGGAAACTACAAAAATGGTGGATAATCTGACAAAAATGGGCGTAGCCCAAAACAGACTTAATTTTAGGAACTCATCAAAGACTTTTGAGCCAAAAGACAAATGTGGCATTTTTTCTCAAATATTTAGCCGACATCGTCCCAGCTGACAGTAAATACGAGTGAGTGGTTACTTGGTGTAAGTTGTTAACTGATCTGATTGGATGATAAAACTGTTTAGATGTTGACCTGAACAAAAAGTTGTTTTTATTGAATACCAAATCCAGTTTATTAGAAACAGCCAACTGCAATTTAATGTACAAGCATTGCTTATATTGTCTTGCTGTTTTATTTGTAATTATGTGACTGTCAGTCAAATTACAAAGATTAAGAAAGCAGAGGGCTGGTGAGAGTGTGGTAAGGGCTAAAAAACGTTTTTAGACTTAACAAGATTTATTGATACTGTCTGTGCTTCAACTCACAGTGTATTTTTTATATGAACTTGTAAATAATTACCTGACATTGTGATGATATTCTCTGTTTTTAATGGTGCTGATGTCACCTGACATCTATCTGATGATGATGATGATGATGATGATGATGATGATGATGATGATGGTGGTGGTTACTGTGAAGATGTGTGCAGATCGTGTCTAGAGACAAAGTTGTATGTACCTCTCATGTGAACATCATTTTTTACAGTGAAGACTTGTGCAGTGATGCTTTACTTCCAGTCACTGATACCAGTCCTTGTTCTCATCTAAAAATAAAAGTTAAGAAACTAAAACTGTCTTATTTTTTTACAACATACTATACAATGATTTTTTAATATGATTTTCCAAATGAAATACTGAACTGTTCTTTTTTAAAAGGGCATTTTTGTGACAGTTTTTTGTGACATACTATACTATGAAGTTTTAAAATGAAAATTTTGACATACTATACTGATTTTTAAATACGACAATTTTAACATACTGTATTATGCTTTTATATGACATTTTTGACATAATATCCTATGACTTTAACATGAAAATTTTGACATACTATTCTTTGACTTTTTTTCATGGTTTCGGTGGCATACTACGTTTTTTCATGATTTTGGACAAAATACTATACTATGACTTTTTTTCATGATTTCGGACGACATACTATATACTGTGACTTTTTTTTCATGATTTCGGACGACATGCTATACTATGACTTTTTTTCATGATTTCGGACGACATGCTATACCATGACTTTTTTTCATGATTTCGGTGGCATACTACGTTTTTTTCATGATTTTGGACAAAATACTATACTATGACTTTTTTTCATGATTTCGGACGACATGCTATACTATGACTTTTTTTCATGATTTCGGACGACATACTATACTATGACTTTTTTTCATGATTTCGGACGACATACTATACTATGACTTTTTTTCATGATTTCGGTGGCATACTACATTTTTTCATGATTTTGGACAAAATACTATACTATGACTTTTTTTCATGATTTCGGACGACATCCTGTACTATGACTTTTTTTCATGATTTCGGACGACATGCTATACTATGACTTTTTTTCATGATTTTGGACCACATGCTATACTATGACTTTTTTTCATGATTTCGGTGGCATACTACGTTTTTTCATGATTTTGGACAAAATACTATACTATGACTTTTTTTCATGATTTTGGACCACATGCTATACTATGACTTTTTTTCATGATTTCGGACGACATACTATACTATGACTTTTTTTTCATGATTTCGGTGGCATACTACATTTTTTCATGATTTTGGACAAAATACTATACTATGACTTTTTTTCATGATTTTGGACCACATGCTATACTATGACTTTTTTTTCATGATTTCGGTGGCATACTACGTTTTTTCATGATTTTGGACAAAATACTATACTATGACTTTTTTTCATGATTTCGGACGACATCCTGTACTATGACTTTTTTTCATGATTTCGGACGACATCCTGTACTATGACTTTTTTTCATGATTTCGGACGACATGCTATACTATGACTTTTTTTCATGATTTCGGTGGCATACTACGTTTTTTCATGATTTTGGACAAAATACTATACTATGACTTTTTTTCATGATTTCGGACGACATACTATACTATGACTTTTTTTCATGATTTCGGTGGCATACTACATTTTTTCATGATTTTGGACAAAATACTATACTATGACTTTTTTTCATGATTTTGGACCACATGCTATACTATGACTTTTTTTCATGATTTCGGTGGCATACTACGTTTTTTCATGATTTTGGACAAAATACTATACTATGACTTTTTTTCATGATTTTGGACCACATGCTATACTGTGACTTTTTTCATGATTTCGGACGACATACTATACTATGACTTTTTTTCATGATTTCGGACGACATCCTGTACTATGACTTTTTTTCATGATTTCGGACGACATGCTATACTATGACTTTTTTTCATGATTTCGGTGGCATACTACGTTTTTTCATGATTTTGGACAAAATACTATACTATGACTTTTTTTCATGATTTCGGACGACATACTATACTATGACTTTTTTTCATGATTTCGGACGACATCCTGTACTATGACTTTTTTTCATGATTTCGGACGACATCCTGTACTATGACTTTTTTTCATGATTTCAGACGACATGCTATACTGTGACTTTTTTTCATGATTTCGGTGGCATACTACGTTTTTTCATGATTTTGGACAAAATACTATACTATGACTTTTTTTCATGATTTCGGACGACATGCTATACTATGACTTTTTTTTCATGATTTCGGATGACATGCTATACTGTGACTTTTTTTCATGATTTCGGACGACATGCTATACTGTGACTTTTTTTCATGATTTCGGAAGACATGCTATACTATGACTTATTTAGACTTATTATGACTTTCGTAATGCAAAGATTTTTGACTATGACTTTTTTAATATTACTTTTTTGACATAAGTTACCACGACTTTCTTTCATAAAATTTTGGGCATATTATACTATGGCTTATTAACATGAAATTTTTTAACATGCTATAATATGACTTTATATATAAAATTTGCTTCACTTATGATACTATGACCTTTTGTTTGAAATACTTTACTATGACTTTGCATTATAAAATTTTTGACATACTATACTATGACTTACTATACTGTGACTTTTTTAATGAATTTTTTATCACATACCATACTATGACTTTTTATGTAACATTTTTTTTAACCATACTTAACTATAACTCTGTTTTATATATTTTTTGACATACTTCACTATGACTTTTTATCATAAAATTTTTGACATACTCGTGTTATGTCTCCGGTCTAGGGGAACATAGACATAACATGATCAGCCCCTCCACTCTTCCCACAACAAAAAAAGCAGTTTATTCTTTTTCAGAGGTGAGCAGTGCCCAAAACAACAAACAAAAACATACTCATGGACCCTGAAATTACCTCGCAAAAAAGTGTAACAAAAGGCAATTTCCAAACCTAAACTCCTACCTTTCAAAACAAGAGAAAATAAAATAAAAAGGACTTCTCACTCTCACTAAAAAACTACTTAATCTGCTCAGTGATCGAACAAAAGAATACATGAAAACCCTCTAATAATTCTGACAAGTAAACTGCTAAACAAAACTAAACTCACCTACTCAAAATCAAATACCAAATCAAATCAAAACTGATCAAATACCTTTCCTAATTAACACGGTTATCAGAATCCACACACTAGTTTACCAAAATCAGAAGTTTTTGCCTGCAGGTACGCACAAACAATTGCACAAAGCGGTGTAAGTTCTGACTTTGTTGGTTATGGAGGAGTGAAAAAAAAGGAAGAGCTTCTGTCAACTGGTGGTTTAAAAATCCTCTTTCTTGCAGTGGGCCAATCCCGTGACGGCAATCTTTTTTGGACAGCCCAATCAGCACACACCACCTGTCTTGCAACATCCAATTACACTTCATCACATGCACACACTGAGAGTAGAAGAGAGAACATACGAAAGATCAGTGCAGATCAATACAAGCATAGCAATACCAAAAAATAATGGCCTGGCTCATAACACTATATCACATACTATACTATGACCTTGTTTATGAAAGTGTTGACCTACCATACTACGACTGAAATTTTCACATAGTACTATGATTTTTATAGGAAATGTCTATGAGATACTATACTCTGACTTTTCATAGATTGTTTTTCATGTGTTTGTAATCTGACTGAAAGTATCTAAAAAGTGACACTATATCAAAACTACATTAACTTTTTTAACGACGGCAGGTAAACTAAAACACTCAGATTGTAGCTATTTGAAACCTGTTTGCTGTCTTTTAAAAGTGAAAGTCCTTATTGACATGTTATAGATGTGGTCTGAAAGATAACTGCGAAAAACAATCAGATAATTCTATCAATGGTTATCAAATACTTCAGGGAAGTGTTCCCAGCGTTCCTTATAAATGTTCAACATTTAAAGAAAAAAACCCTTAAAAGGTGTCTGTTACAGGAAATAAAAATCAAATACTAAATGCATCATTTTTGGGTTAATCCAGATGTATTTTGCACCACATGTAGTGAAGACTGGATTAAGTCTGTCGGAGGAAACTACAAAAATGGGGTAAACTCTGAAGAGTGTTGTCCAGAACAGACTATTTGAGCCAAAAAGCAAAGTGGCCATTTGGCGACGCACCACATTTTCTCAAATATTTAGCCAGCATCCTCCTAACAGACTTCTAATTGGACCAGGAGATTATTTGGTGTAACTTTGTGTACTGATCTGACTGGATTATGAAACGTTTAAAATACTGACCTCGAGTTCTCAATGAAACGAACAGAAACCGTCAGACACTGTTTTCCTATTTATCTGTAATAAAGTAAATATCAGTGACATGACAGACATTAATGAAGCTAAATAAGGGCTGAATGAGGTGTTTCTGTGATGAAGTCTGTTGATAAAGAAAACAAACCTAAAAGATTTATGGCAAACATAACCAAGAGCATCATCTCTGGTTTAAATATTTAACACATTTATTTGATTTTTTTTTTAATACATAAAATCCCACTTTGTGTGCTTACTGAAAGACAGAGTGTAACTTGGAGGAGCCATTAAATCCAGTTAGCAGACCCACAGACTTTTGTCTCATCATGTAAATGTAGTTCACATGAACAGATATCTACTGAATGAATAAAGCTCGTCAGCCCTTCCCAGAGCCTCGGTGAGTTCCTGCTGCCCTCCAGTGGTTTAAGAGCTCACCTACAAACACTCGACACATGAGTGACCCCGGTCGAATCTATGACCTGCAGAGGATTTGATGTTTATCCAAACTGCTCTTTTTAGGTTGTGAGTATCAAACGACGAACATGAATGTGCTGACTGTATTTGTATCTTACGCCCAGGTCACTCTACAAAATTTTAAGCCATGATTTTCTGGTTGCCCCCCCAAACAAAGCACCCCAGACGTCCCTCAAGCAACGCTCTCCAGCTCCTCCTGGCGTTCCCAGGCCAGACGAGATATGTAACCCCTTCATCATGTTCTGGGTCTGCGATGGGGCCTCCTACCATTCGGACGTGCCCGGAACACCTCTAATGGGAGGCGCTCAGGAGGATCCTGATCAGATGCCCGAACCGCTTCAACTGCCCCCTTTCAATGTGAAGAAGCAGCGGCTCAGCTGTTTTTGTTTTCTGTTTCCACAGTGAAAGTTGTGGATGGTCCCAACAGAAGCGTTCCTTAGCGTCCCCATGTTTGGTCCCCCCTCTGTTGGGGTACCTAGCACACAGATCTGGTACTAAAAGGTGGAGCTAGAAACCCTGCAGTCTGATTGGTCAGTAGAGGACGCTCACTCTGGTTTTATGTAACCTCTGTTCATACATCAGTAAATTACAACTATAAAATGAAAGAGAAAAAAATAACTTCATTCACTGGGCCGACTGCCGGCAACTTTTAAGGTGGAACGTTAACTTGTAATGTTACTCAATGCATGAGTTGATGACGTGAATCCATCAGCACACCTTAAATTTCACTGTGACAACTTTGACCATCACTTTAGTTTTTATATGACACACACTTTTAGTAATGACTTTAAAAATATAGATTCATTTGGAGCGGATTATGTGAAGGTCATATATTCTAATCCTCACTTCCTGTGGGCTACAGCAACACTAAACCCCTGAGCTTGCCTGAGAAGGACTAAATGCACAAAGCTGCTATTTTGAAATATCCCATGGAGAGAGACTCTCACTGCAGCCTGTTCTATTTTGTTGTGAAAATGTGGGCGTGCAGCCTCGTTCTGTGGACGATAAACCAGGTGCAGACTTCCATCTGTGTCACCGCTGATGAGGAAATACAGCGAGTGCTGGACGGAGCAGTGAGTGACAACAACCCCGCCCCCTCTTCACCACAACAGCCCAGCGCAGTGCCCCCATCACTGCAGATGCCGCACCAAATCATCGATCCATCTTACGCTCCATTCTACCCTCACTTGTGAACAAGACCCCGAGATACTTCAACTCCTTGTCTTGAGGCAGTAACTCTCCCCCAACATGGAGGGGGGCAAATCTGAGGAGGGGGGCCTAAGAGTTTGGAGGTGCTGACTCTCATCCCGACCACTTCACACTTGGCTGCAAACTGCCCCAAATGAAGATCCTCTAGTACAACAGCAGTGTCAGATCTGTTCTGCTGTACAGTTCAGAGTTGGCGAGTGGTCAGAACAGACACGATGAGAGTGGAAGCCTTCACAACCGATGCCTCAGATGAATACGCCAGATCCTCTGGCCAAACAAAAATCTCCAACCTTCATCTGTACAAGAAAACAGGCAGCCAGAGCATCACCAAGGAAATCAGTCACAGGCGCGTGAGATGGAACAGGGCTGGATCCCGAGGGTTGATAGCTTCTGTTAACCTGGAGGTTTCTGTTGCCTGTGAGCGGTGTTTTCCCAAAGATCTGCCCAAAAGATGGAGAGTCAGTCATGCAGCAACATTTCATCCACCACATATCCAACCACAAGCTTCTTCACTTCTCTGTGTCTGCAGCTGTCCAAGATTAAAATCCAGTTTTGGTTGTTGAGCCAGTGCAGAGCTACAGCCGACCTCCATGGCCGAGGTGGGCTCTTCTTTGGTGGGGTGTATTTCCTGGAGCTTTATGTTTGTTGCGTTGTCAGTCGTAGTTGCCGAGGTGTTTCAGACCAGAGGTTTGGGGACGTGTGTTTCGCAGTGGAGAGAGTTTTAGTCTGACCACCTGCAGGAATACACATCCCAGCCACCACCTGTTCGAACCTCTGGTAGGTGTTGTACGTCCATCACATCCAGAACCACCAGATTCACAAACAGCTTCTTCCCAAATGCAGTAATTCCACGGCTGCCTCTTGCACCTCAACACCTGCACTTTATTTCATTATTGCTCATTTACTGTTAATGTGTAATTTATGTTTCCTTTTTTCCATGTTGTATTTATTGTTTGCACCATGGTGGAGTAGCGCTCCTGATTTCATTGTATTGTAAAGTACAATGACAATAAAGGCATTCACAGTTCAACAGTGTTCTTGTCATCTTTCCTCCCGACAAAATCAAATAGACGGGAATGATTCCAGCGGCTAAGGTTAGCGTTCCCAACTAGCTTGCTGCTTTGTGAAGTGGAGCGCGACGATTACTAAAATGAGTCTGCTGATGTGACTGTTGTATTTCAAGTCAGTGGTGATGTGACGACAAAAGTGATGTTGTACTGAGTTTTTTAACGAGTATTACTGAAGTTTCATTTGTAATTAGTTACACTACTCATAGTCTCGCTCACCAGACCTTTCTCAAGAAAAGAAAGGTCTGGCTGGGCCGACTCTCACTTTGAGATTGGAGGAAAAAAAACGCCCCGGCTGCTAGTACTTCTTTCAACCAATCACAATCGTTCTGGGCGGTGCCACAGCAACGGTGCGCTTGCAAAAATATTGCCGGGGGGAAACAGGTTTTGGTGTAACACTCCCACAAAAATATCGCCTACAGGACGCGAACCATGGCAGAAAAGTGGCTACATCCCCGCAAGATCAAACACTGCAAAAGTTAGTAAAGGATGTGTTGAATACTGCAACCGGAGGTGGTAGGGCGGGACTTCAGCGGGTGGCTCGTTCCGCCCAATCAGAGGCTGATCTCTGCAGCGAACTTCCACCCACTCAGACTACACTACTCATTACTGGAAAAAGTAATATTATTATTGTAACGCGTTCCTGCCTAAAACCACCTGATGCAGAACTGTGACGCAGAGTTGGAAAAGATGAACGTGTCATGTGTAGAGAGGCGCAACATGCTGCTGAGGATCGAATGCAGTGGAAAGAGCTCACTGAAGCCTGATGTTCACCAGGTGATGAAGAGGAGTAACTCAGTGTTTGAAATGACTGGAAATGACTAAATGATAATATTATAGTTTATTACACATTAATGGTTGAAGTGTTTCCACCTGAATCCTCCAACTCAAACTGTTCAGTCTGACTGAAGACATTCAAACTGACGCTAAGAGAAATCATTCACAAATAAAATGTGTCATTTATTTATTAAATGTTTGTTTATAAGTGCACCTGCAGGTTTCCCTCCTGAAGGAAGTCCACGAGGACAGATTGCCGTGCGTTACTCTGAGCGGTGATTTGCTCCGTGTGTGTGTGCGGTTCACTTCCTGTCAAACAACATCTCCAGTGTGAGCGTCGTTATGAAGTTAATCCACCTCTCAGTGTGACTCTGTGTGTCAACAGTCTGACACAGAGGTTCAGTTCAGTTCTGTCAGCTCCTGCTCTGTCTCCGAGGTTCAGGGTCAGGACCAGCGGACCAACACCTGGTCTCCGTCCTCTATGGAGTAAAACTGGAGAGTCTTCAGGTCACTGTCGATCTCAAACTCTGTCCCCACCATCTGCAAAGAAAGGATGAAACAAAGTCTCAGGAGCAGACTCTCTGTGAACTTTACACTTTCTGCTTCGGTGTACTGAATGACCACACACGTCTGTACAGAGGACCACGAGTGTCACGGAAAATTGTGATGAATGTGATTTATTAATCAATAACTATCAATAACTAACCGTACAATAACAAACAGACATTCATAAATGTTTACAAATTAATTTACTAATCTGTAAACAGGGTCCAACATGAACACCAAGCCTAGCGTCAGAGTGTCTACTAGGGATGTTCCTGTCGACTGAACTAAAATTTTAATCAAGACTAGTCGACAAGTCTAAAAAAGGAAAACACTCAGAAAACAGTCAGAATTTATCACGATTTATTGTTAAGTATTTGAAACATTGTCCCAAAAAATACTGTGTGCATTCAGAGCCCTTTGAAGCCTTTAATCACAATCTTCAACAGCCATGTTGGATTTTAAATGCTGCTGAAGTACGAGACACTTTATGCATTACAACAACTCACTAAAAGTTAACAAATAATATGACGTCTCATAAAAGATTCACTGCTGCTGAATTCATTTTCTAGATCAAAGTGCTGCCACACCGCGCTGGTTTATGAGAGGACGTCTCTCCAGTTTAAAACTCCAGTCTACTGGAGGATTACCGCAGGGAGGGGGACTGCTGTCTGACCGCTCTGTAGCGCCCACTAGTGGCGGACGGCTGCATGACAGTTAAGCTGTCTCGTACATGAATAAACACTAAGGCCTCATTTACACCGCAAGCGATGCGTTCATGTAGCGCTCGCAAACGGCCGCTGTGTACTTGCATTTTAATTTCGGCGAGCATGTTAACAGCCTTCACACCGCATCCGTTCTACGCGCTGCTCGAGTCGCGCTGCTTTCGCAAGCAAGCTCGAAAATAGAAGAGATGGCGATTTTTTGCAAGCGAAAAACACGAGTTTGCGTGTGTTGTGACCTCTCTCGGCCACCGTAGACATCTCCCTTGACCAAGCGAGACCTGACAGGCACATGTTTCATGTACTTACCCATTTGTAGTGTGTAAATATTAATTCTCCAAGCGCTGGAATCAGTAGCGGCTGCTGGTCTTTCAAGGAGGGGAAGCTCATTTTCTGCCTACATCATAAAATGTGAATCATAAAACGTAAATTCTACCCTCTGGGGCTGCTGCACGAGGCTAGTGTGACCGCCTGTGAGTGCTTTGGGACAGCGGAGCGGCTCACAGCAGCATCAGCTGCTCGTTGGGGACAGTAACTGCAGAGCGACAGAAGTCAGAGTCTCCGAACACAAGTACAGTCTCCAATAACACCAGAAAAAGATGCTAGATTTGTTGCTAGTCGTTTTTAACAAAGAAAAAGTCACTAAGAGGATTGGAAAAGTCTCCAGATCAACTCGGAACAATGGAATGAAACTTGAAAAATGCTCCAGTGGTGGTTTATATTTCAAGATCGCTGATTCGCTCATTTCGCTGTCAATCAAAAAGGGATTCAGCCTCAGACAGATCATCCAATCATCATGCAGAAGCCCAGCGTCCAGGCCAGCCGAGGCCAGCCCACTGCCCCATAGACCCCCAGAGACGCTGAGCGTCCGATGGGCGGCACAAAACTGAGCATTTATCCAATGACTGTCTAGTTTCGCTGCAGTGGAACAACCCACTCTATGCTTCCCCACTGAAGTCTTTGGACGCTGAGCTTCCACTGTTTAATGCACCGTGACGCTACGGGAATGAATGAGAAGAAAGTGGCGTCAGTGACCTGTGATAAGTAGCTGATTCTGAACAAAAGCTGAACGCGTTCTAGTGCATATTTAATCAATGAAATGTCAACACAACAGTACATATTTGGCCACTTATTTTTAGACATTTTAGGGGAAGCTGAGCTTCCCTTGCAGTCTTACAGCAATCACCACTGGTTGGAATAATCACTGGTGTGCAAACCTGTCCACCCTGGGCTTTGGGTCCAAACCCACTTCTTATTCTTTGGGGTTATTGGAGATTTGCAAACACGGTGCACTACCGCCACAAACTGTTCGGGTGCGGTTTGAAAAAACGTGTGCTGCCACTAGCCTTGTGGACCGCTTCGTGAGCACTATGCGAAATAAGGCCTAATGGGTTTAACCGACCGATTTCTGGAGCCGAATTTGACGAAATGTGGTTTAATTTTCAACATAGTCTCCCCCTGTTTACATGTTTTCTTGTGGTGTCCTTTCTAAAATGAGCAGTGATGACAGTTTCTATATTCTGTTCTGATCAAGGAGTTAATAAACAGACAGCGTTAGCTAGCTAGCTAAAAAGTTGACTGTTACTTCCACATTAAACTATATTATATGTGGACGTCTCCACAAATATTAATCAGGGACAATAAGACAAATCCATGTTTGTGAGTTTTTACAGTTCCTCATGATGAATTATCTGTCAGCATGTCAGTAATTCAGTTCCTGTTAACCAAACACACACTGCTCTGCTGAGCGTCCAGCAGCCGTTATATCCTGAATATTGAGATTATAATTAACTGGAGACAAAACTTTACTCTCTACTACGGCGTCCTCTGCGATGGTTTTTAATATAAATGAAGGTTATCTTTTTTGTGTTCCTGTTCTGACATCAAACTGCACAAGAAGACATTTTTATTCCGGGCATGTCGACTGTGTCTCTCTGATGTCCGCTGTTTCTCTGCCACCAGAATGTGCACTGCTGCAACTGCTGTGACGTCCACTCAAAATCAGCCTATAGGAGCCGAGGAGCTGTCTTACCTTGGGACTGGTGTAGGTGAGCTTCAGATCAGCTGCAGGAACCTTCAGCAGTCTGTACAAGAGTCCCTTCACCTTCTGGACGACCATGGAGGCTGCACAACAAACACACGCTGTTGAAACTGGATCTTATTTCATGCTTTTTCTGAACTAAAGTGTCACATACACATAAATGAGCCGCGACAGGAAACACACAGGTAAACTCTTTCCTGCTGTTTTACCTGGAAGCTTCTTCTCAATCGGCTCCCGGTCTGCGTCGTCAGGAAACACAAACCTAATCTCTGGTGAGGAGAGACGAGGGAGAGATCAGTGGTTTTAACCTCAGTGTGTTTGTTCATGGCCTGTCATGTAACAACCAATCAGAGGGCAGAGAGAAGAAAGGGGTGGGACTAACTTAACAGCTGATTTTTCAGGGCAAACGGCTCCGGCTTCTTCAGCTCGCCTTCCTCTGGAGCGCCGTACTCTGAAAGACAAGATCATCTTCACTTAAAGATCACTGAAGGAGACATCTGAATAACAATAATAACAATAATAATAATAATACTACTAATAATAATAAAGTGTATTAATCTCAAGACTTTAAACAGTTAATTGTGTGTAAATTGAGTGTTTCATAAAGTCATAACACTTCTTGTCTACTGTTAAACAAAAATACGAGACGTAGCAGCGCATGAATAAATCAAATAAAGAAACAGTTTGTCATCATCGTGTTGTCGAGGTGACGTACTGTCGATGAGGCTCAGGTAACGAGGGTGCTGACAGGTGAACTGGGTGCTGAGCTGACTCCGCCCCCCTGCCTTCAGCCACTCCTCTCCGAACATCTTGATGTAGTCCAGCTCCGCCCCCCTCCTGTCCTCGGGCTGGATCTGATGGAAACCATGGCAACGGATTAGCATAGCCACACACACACACACACACACACACACACACACACACACACACACAGATGTTGAGCTCACCTCATGGCTGTTGAGGACGACCAGTTGTCCCAGTTTGGCGATGAGCAGTTGATTGGCTGTTCTGGGGTTTCCATCGCTGCTCACCAGTCGGTTACCGCGACACGATAAGTTGACCAAACTGGGGAGCTTCGCCAGCTCGTCCACCACCCACCACTGAGACAGAGACAGGGAGACTTTCATACATGGGAAGTCTTGGGTTCTGACATTCGTGTGGATGCCACCAGACACGCTCCACCCACTTAAACACCAGTGCAGACCAGGCACCCCCCATTATGGCCATGGCACCCCCCAGCAGGACAATGCACCGTGCCACACCACAAAAACTATTCAGGAATGGTCCGAGGAACGTGGCCTCCAAATTCCCCAGATCCCAGCCTGATCAAACATCTGTGGGACGTGCTGGTACCTCACAACCCACAGGACCCAAAAGATCTGAAGCCAACGTGTTGGTGCCAGACACCAAGGTACACCCTCCAGAGGTCCTGTGTCCACGGCTTCACAGGTCAGAGCCAAGTCCAGTCCAAGGAGGCCCCACCGTGGATCAGGCGTACCTCTGGGGTACCAGCACGTCCCTCAGATGTTTGATCAGATTGTTATCTGGGGTGTTTGGAGGCAAAGTCGATGCCTTGAGCTCTTTGATATGTTCCTCGGGTCATGCCTGAGCAGCATTTGTGATGTGGCATGGTGCATTGTCCTGCTGGGGGGGGTGATAAGTGCCGACTAGGGATGCACTGAAATGAAAATTTGTGGCCGAAGCCGAATAATAATATTAGGCGCTTGGCCGAATACCAAGTACCAAATACCGAATATTGTTGTTTAGTTTTTCATTAGTTTTTGCAGATGAACCCCCTCCAGATTAGTGTTGTCACGGTACCAAAATTGGGACCCGCTGTGCGATACCAATGAAAATATCATGGTTCTGAGTAGTATCACGATACCACAGCAAAAATGAGGCAGATGTGCCTTTTGTCATTTATAAAAAGATAAATCACTTTTCTATAATACATCACTGATATTTCAATGGAATAAATTACTTATTGACTTATTCATACTTCAAAAACAGCATCAATGAGTGATTAACATAGGGGGGATCAAAATAAAATAAATAAATAAAGTAAGAATCAATCAGCCACCCTCCTCCCCTGACAAGTAAAGAACAGTCCCTTCATAAGTAAAGA